>NC_143037.1:66330000-66562500 GCF_057628025.1 Oncorhynchus mykiss | reverse complement strand
CCTCTACCCCAACACCACTCCTTCAATACTGCTCCACAACACCACTTCCCCAACACTACTTCCCAAATAATTATTCCCCAACACTACTCCCCAACACTACTCCTCAACACTACTCCTCAACACTACTCTCCTCAACAGCACTCCCCAACACCACTCCCCAAAACTACTCCGCAACACTAGTCTTCAACACTACTTCCCCAACACTACTCACCAACACCTCTCCTCCAGCAGAGATAAGAGGAGGGAATCCATTTAATTACTGGCTAGAGCCCAGCCCTGTACCTCAACACCACTCCCCCAACACTCCCTCTCTACCCCGACACCACTCCCCCAATACTACTCCTCAACACTACGCAACACTACTCCCCCAATACTACTCTGCAACACTACTCCTCAACACTACTCCCCAACACTACTCCCCAACACTACTCCTCAACATTACTCCTCAACACGACTCCCCAACACTACTCCCCCAATACTACTCTGCAACACTACTCCTCAACACGACTCCCCAACACTACTCAACACTTCTCCCCAACACTACTCCTCAACACTGCTCCCCAACACTACTCCTCAACACTACTCCCCAACACTACTCCCCAACACTACTCCCCAACACTGCTCCCCAACACTACTCCTCAACATTACTTCCCCATTACTACTCCTCAACACTACTCCTCAACACTACTCCCCAACACTACTCCCCAACACTACTCCCCAACACTGCTCCCCAACACTACTCCTCAACATTACTTCCCCATTACTACTCCTCAACACTACTCCTCAACACTACTCCCCAACACTACTCCCCAACACTACTCCTCAACACTACTCCCCAACACTACTCCCCAACACTGCTCCCCAACACTACTCCTCAACACTACTTCTCAACACTACTCTCCAAAACTACTCCTCAACACTACTCCCCAACACTACTCCCCAACACTACTCACCAACACTACTCTCCAACACTACTCCTCAACACTACTCTCCAACACTACTCCTCAACACTACTCCCCAACATTACTCCCCAACATTACTCCCCAACATTACTCTCCAACACTACTCCCCAACATTACTCCCCAACACTACTCCTCAACTCTACTCCTCAACACTACTCCTCAACACTACTCTCCAACACTACTCCTCAACACTACTCTCCAACTCTACTCCTCAACACTACTCCTCAACTCTACTCCTCAACTCTACTCCTCAACATTACTCCCCAACACTACTCCTCAACTCTACTCCTCAACTCTACTCCTCAACACTACTCCTCAACACTACTCTCCAAAATTACTCCCCAACATTACTCCCCAACATTACTCTCCAACACTACTCCCCAACACTACTCCTCAACTCTACTCCTCAACTCTACTCCTCAACACTACTCCTCAACTCTACTCCTCAACACTACTCCCCAACGCTGCTCCTCAACTCTACTCCCCAACATTACTCCCCAACACTACTCCTCAACTCTACTCCTCAACACTACTCCTCAACACTACTCCTCAACACTACTCCTCAACTCTACTCCTCAACACTACTCCTCAACTCTACTCCTCAACACTACTCCCCAACGCTACTCCTCAACTCTACTCCCCAACATTACTCCCCAACACTACTCCTCAACTCTACTCCTCAACACTACTCCTCAACTCTACTCCTCAACACTACTCCCCAACGCTACTCCTCAACTCTACTCCCCAACATTACTCCCCAACACTACTCCTCAACTCTACTCCTCAACACTACTCCTCAACACTACTCCTCAACACTACTCCTCAACTCTACTCCTCAACACTACTCCTCAACTCTACTCCTCAACACTACTCCCCAACGCTACTCCTCAACTCTACTCCCCAACATTACTCCCCAACACTACTCCTCAACTCTACTCCTCAACACTACTCCTCAAAACTACTCCCCAACACTACTCCTCAACTCTACTCCTCAACACTACTCCTCAACACTACTCTCCAACACTACTCCTCAACACTACTCTCCAACTCTACTCCTCAACACTACTCCTCAACTCTACTCCTCAACACTACTCCTCAACTCTACTCCTCAACACTACTCCTCAGTACTACACCTCAACACAACTCCCAACACTACACCGGAACACTACTCCTCAACACTACTCCTCAACACTACTTCCCCAATACTACTCTGCAACACTACTCCTCAACACGACTCCCCAACACTACTTCCCCAATACTACTCCTCAACATTACTCCTCAACACTACTCAACACTTCTCCCCAACGCTACTCCTCAACACTGCTCCCCAACACTACTCCTCAACACTACTCCCCAACACTACTCCCCAACACTACTCCTCAACATTACTTCCCCATTACTACTCCTCAACACTACTCCTAAACACTACTCCCCAACACTACTCCTCAACACTACTCCCAACACTAGTCCTCAACCCTACTCCCCAACACTACTCCTCAACACTACTCCCCAACACTACTCACCAACACTACTCCCCAACACTACTCCTCAACATTACTTCCCCATTACTACTCCTCAACACTACTCCCCAACACTACTCCCCAACACTACTCCCCAACACTACTCCTCAACATTACTTCCCCATTACTACTCCTAAACACTACTCCCCAACACTACTCCCCAATAATTCTCCTCAACACTACTCCCCTCCTCTCCTCCCTGTCCCCTAAGTGCCGCTCCTCTCTTCCAGTGCTCTCCATCCCTCCCAGTCCCCTCCTCTCCTCCCAGTGCTCCCCATCCCTCCCAGTCCCCTAAGTGCCACTCCTATCCTCCCAGCGCTCTCCATCCCGCTCAGTCCTCTCCACTCATTCCATTCACACCAAAGCTCTCCCACCTCTCCCCATCTTTCACCACCTCTGCTCCTACTCTTCCCTCATCTCTCCAAATCTCTCCCAAAGCTCCCATCTGTCCTTTCCTCTTCATCATCCTTTATATTAGTTGTCCCATCCCAGGAGTCTTTCCCAGTCAGTCCTCCCAGCAATGCTTTCATTTCATCTCACTTTTCCCACATCTCTGATCTCAAGAGGATGACTGGCTGTCATGGCCTTGGACACCCATGAAGAGAGAGAGAGACGCACGCGCACACACACACACACACACACACACACACACACACACACACACACACACACACACACACACACACACACACACACACACACACACACACACACACACACACACACACACACACACACACACACACACACACACACACACACGTGCACACGGAAAACACACACACACATGAACACGCACATTCATACACACAGAGTAAGTTATGTGTGTATGGCGGTGAGGTGTGGGGACATTAGCCCTGGGTTATCTCTGGGGAGAACTCCAAACTCAATTCCAATCTTTTTCACTTTAGGTGTGTTAGGGAGGAGGAAGATGGAGGGAGGGGGTTGGAGGGAGGAGGTTGGAGGGGAAAGGGAGGAGGGTGGTGGATGGAGGGTGGTGGATGGAGGGTGGAGGAGGGAGGAGGATGGTGGAAGAGGGTGGAGGATGGAGGGTGGAGGATGGAGGGTGGAGGAGGATGGTGGAAGAGGGATGGAGGGTGGAGGGTGGAGGATGGAGGGTGGAGGAGGGAGGAGGATGGTGGAAGGGGGATGGAGGGTGGAGGATGGAGGTTTTTCAAAACTCTAGACACAAAAATCACAACCAATGATCAAAATGCACATTTTTCAAAGCTAACACTTTTTCCAATTGCTTGGATACAATACACGTAAAGCTAAGATAATTTGTTCATTGAACTAAAATCACCTGTTCAAAATGACACATCTTAACATCAAAGTATTCCCATTTCAAAATACAATTCACACATTACATCTGAGATGTCTGTCTATTCATTTCATTACAATGATCTAATTATCAATTGATACAACTGCTCAAAATGATAAGTAACTGTTGCATTACTCTTTATGCATAGTTTTACGGAAACTGGCGATCAATATTCCATGTTTAGATCATGAAAGTTTCAGGGTAACGAAATCCATTGAAACCAATTACCGTGGAATATGAACCAATTGGACTATACATCTATTATCTCTCATCATCATTCTTTATCAGACACTGTTTCTATGGTCCCATGTACCACTTTTCCAGACCATGTTTTCAGATTTGACATTACTGTACACTCACCGGCCACTTTATTAAGTACACCTATCTAGTACTGGGTAGGACCCCCTTTTGCCTCCACAACAGCCTGAATTATTCACGGTGTTGTACGTTAAGACATGTCATTCTGCACACCACTGTTTTAAACAGCTGTTATTTGAGCATTTGTGGCCTTTCTGTTAGCTTGAATGAGTCTGGACATTCTCCTCTGACCTCTCTCATTAACAAGGGTTTTTTTCCCACAGAAATGTCACTCACTGGGCCTCCCGGGTAGAGCAGGGGTCTAGGGCACTGCATCGCAGTGCTAGCTGTGCCACCAGAGACTCTGGGTTCGCGCCCAGGCTCTGTCGCAACCGGCAGCGACCGGGAGGTCCGTGGGGCGACGAACAATTGACCTAGCGTCGTCCGGGTTAGGGAGGGTTTGGCCGGTAGGGATATCCTTGTCTCATCGCGCACTAGCTTGGTTGGGTTGTGTTTTGAAGGACGCATGGCTTTCGACCTTCGTCTCTCCCGAGAACGTACGGGAGTTGTAGCGATGAGACAAGATAGTAACTACAAACAATTGGATACCATGAAATTGGGGAGAAAAGGGGGTAAAAAAAAGAAAAAAAAGAAATGTCACTCGCTGAATGTGTTTTGTTTATCGCACCATTCTCTGTAAACTCTAGAGACGTAAAGTGTGTAAAAATCCCAGCAGGGGAGCTGTTTCTGAGATGCTGGAATCACCATGTGTGGCATCAGCAATCATACCACAGTCAAATCTGCTTAGATTACTCATCTTGCCTGTTCTAATGTTTGGTCGAACAACATCTAAAGCTCTCTCTATATACTCTATATATTGAGTTGCAGGCAGCCACATGATTCGCTGTCCGAATGTAACCTTCCTTGATGAGCTAAACCATGTCTGTAGAGCTGATGGCATGCCCTATGTCATTGTGTGAGATAATGTCAGGTTCCACCATGCTCAGAATGGTGCAAGCATGGTTTCAGGCCCAACCACAATTTACCACCCTGTACTTACCCCCATACTCTCCTTTCCTTAACCCGATTGAGGAATTTTTCTCCACATGGAGGTGGAAGGTATATGATAGGCGCCCTCACGAACAAGCCGCCCTTCTCCAGGCCATGGATGACGCATGCTATGACATCATGGCAGACCAGTGTCAGGCCTGGATTCGCCATGCCCGAAGAGTCTTCCCAAGATGTTTGGCTAATGAAAACATCCATTGTGTGGTGAATGATAATCTATGGCCAAATCCACAAGACAGGGTTGAGGGAAATATCGAAGTACTGTAATCAATGCTGTGTTTTGCTTTTTACAGTAAGCCAGGTGAGGAACACCTTGACATTTGACATTTACTGTAGTTTTTTTCTTTTTTTGTAGCTAATTATTTTTGCTTTGATTCAAAGAAACCTATGTTGTGATTTTATTGTATTTCATCAATAATGTCATATTTTGTTCAGTGATTCCACTGTGTTCTCTCTTCTAGTCCTTTTACAGTGATGTATTTATGTGTAGTAGCATGATGAAACATGTGTCACATATTTTGTACTACAATATTTAATGATTGTACGAACAACTACACAGTGAAACTATCGGTATCTTTGGGGTGGGTGATCTTAATGAATCTTCCTATGGTATTTCATGATAAATGAGTTATTTGAACCAATGATTCTGCAAGTGCAAGGTTTCTTTAAAGATATGAATGCACAATGCAATGTTTTGAACATTGGACAGCCTGTGTTACAAGTGATGACCGTTTTGAGTTTTGTGTCTAGAGTTTTGAAAAATGACCACAAGATTCTGAAATTAGTGCCAAAGTGATTGTAAAAAACTGTAACTGAGGAACCACACCTGTAGAGGAATCTTCTTTCACTTCGTACCCCTCATTTACTCTACTGTTTCCTTTATCTAGGCAATTACCAGTCTGTGTGAACTTGCATTTCTTATAGTGTGTGTGTGTGTGTGTGTGTGTGAGTTTCTGCATGTGTGCATGTGTATGTGTGTGAGTGTTACTGCATGTGTTTCTGCATGTGTGTGTGTGTGTGTGTGTGTGTGTCTGTGTGTGTGTGTGTGTGTGTGTGTGTGTGTGTGTGTGTGTGTGTGTGTGTGTGTGTGTGTGTGTGTGTGTGTGTGTGTGTGCGTGTGTTTCTGCATGCGTGCATGTGTGTGTGTGTGTGTGTGCATGTGTTTCTGCATGCGTGCATGTGTGTGTGTGTGTGTTTCTGCATGCGTGCATGTGTATGTGTGTGTGTGTGTTACTGCATGTGTTTCTGCATGTGTGTGTGTGTGTGTGTGTGTGTGTGTGTGTGTGTGTGTGTGTGTGTGTGTGTGTGCATGTGTTTCTGCATGCGTGCATGTGTGTGTGTGTGTGTGTATGCTTGTGTGTGTGTGTGTGTGTGTGTGTGTGTGTGTGTGTGTGTGTGTGTGTGTGTGTGCGTGCGTGCTTGTGTGTGTGTGCACTGTGGCTCAGGACTGCTCTGAAGCAGCCCTTGTCTCATTAGCATGTCAATTGACTACATCTGTTTTGCACATGAAAGGGCCAGGATGTGTAGGAGGACAAGAGAAAGATGGAGGGATGGGGAGGATAGGAGGGCTGAGGGACGAGTGCGTATGTACCTCCACCGTGTAGGAATCTGTACTGTACTGAGAGTACACTTATTAAGAATCACAACACTCTACACCTTCTGCTTGTACACACTGATCTCTCTCTCTTACACACACACACACACACACACACACACACACACACACACACACACACACACACACACACACACACACACACACAGGTCTTCTTTCTTTGCTGAAAATACTTTCTTTCAAACACATTTGAGATTTCAGATTTTCTATAACATTTTCTGTATTTTTTACACATGAGGAGGTGAGGAGGTGGAGAGGGTGAGGAGGTGGAGAGGGTGATGAAGTGGAGAGGGTGATTAGGTGGAGAGGGTGAGGAGGTGGAGAGGGTGAGGAGGTGGAGAGGGTGAGCAGGTGGAGAGGGTGAGGAGGTGAAGAGGGTGGGGAGGTGGAGAGGGTGATTAGGTGCAGAGGGTGAGGAGGTGGAGAGGGTGAGGAGGTGGAGAGGGTGAGGAGGTGGAGAGGGTGAGCAGGTGGAGAGGGTGAGGAGGTGAAGAGGGTGGGGAGGTGGAGAGGGTGATTAGCTGCAGAGGGTGATGAGGTGGAGAGGGTGATGAGGTGGAGAGGGTGAGGAGGTGGAGAGGGTGAGGAGGTGGAGAGGGCGAGCAGGTGGAGAGGGTGAGGAGGTGGAGAGGGTGGAGAGGTGGAGAGGGTGAGTAGGGTGAGGAGGTGGAGAGGGTGAGGAGGTGGAGAGGGTGAAGAGGTGGAGAGGGTGAGCAGGTGGAGAGGGTGAGGAGGTGGAGAGGGTGAGCAGGTGGAGAGGGTGAGCAGGTGGAGAGGGTGAGAAAAGAGGACAGAGAGAAGTGGAATATAAACCAGTTAAGAGTAAACCTTATCCAGCTGTTGTGAAGTAAACAAAGATAAACAAACAAACACTCAGAAACACAGAAATCCCTGCGGGCTACAAGCTGCTGCTTAGAACACCATGGTAGTGCAGACCTGAGAAATATAGAGAGAGAGGAGATGGAGAGGGAGGGGGAGAGAGGGAAAGAGCGGGAAAGAGATGGAGGGGGAGAGAGAGAGAGAGAGAGAGAGACAGAGACACAGAGAGACACCGAGAGACAGAGAGAGAGAGACAGAGAGAGACAGAGAGACAGAGAGAGAGACAGAGAGACAGAGAGAGGCAGAGAGACTGAGAGAGCGAGACAGAGAGAGACAGAGAGAGACAGAGAGAGACAGAGAGAGAGAGAGAGAGACAGAGAGAGAGAGCAGAACAGAGGTCAGGATCAGAGCTCCTGCATTTTTCAGCATTTTCTTTAAAAAAGATAGATTAGGAGTTAGATAAACTTGGATTTTTTGTCAGGAACACATACTGGATTCTACCCTCTACAACATAACCCCTACTCCAAATCAAAACTTAAAACCTACAACCTGATTTTGGACGGAATTACGGAATCACCTGGAAAGTTCACAACTACCAAGGATTTATTACCCTATACAGCTAATTCTCTGGAAAACAACAGAAACCTGAAAACACCATCCAACCTGGAACTGAGTGAGTAATGTTTAGTCTGAAACTATATTTTATTTCCAAAAGCCAAGAAGAAAAATACACAACATTAATTTATATGGACTGAATTCTAACATAATTCTACCAAGCTTGATACAGCTTCAACTAGCACTGACGTGTCAAGTGAGAGGTGTCAAAGCCCATTAGCCCAACAATGGCAGGAGAGTCACATAGTCTACCCCAACCAAATGGAGAGGCCTTAGAAGCTCCCTTCCGCTGTTCAGAGGTAATTAAAATACAGTACCCTGTGCATGTAAAGAATGATAAGGCAAGAAAAGGTTACAAAATGAAGCTCCTTATGGAAAATCAAGAAACACTTTTTGCTGACTATTACAAAAATGGGAACATCAGCAACCTTATCTTCCACACAAACCATCCCCTGGCATGGCACAGTGCTATATTAGCACACTACCCCTTTGTTAAGAGAGGGGGGGTTAACGAGGGGTGGAAACTCAGAATACTTGATAACGAGGACTCTGAGTTAAGTAATATAAATATCCATAAATCCGGAACAGTAATGGTACAGAGTAACCACAAACAGTTTCAGCTGGACTTTCACCTAATCAAAGAATTAGCCCAGCAGGAGAAGCTCTCCCTTGATAAAGATACCCCCACACCGAGCGAGTCAGACCAGACCTCTTCATTATGTAACCCCACAGATGAGCAACCCCCAGCGGAGAGTCAACCTCCCAGCACAGATTACCACTCCCTCATTGAAATGAAGGACAAATTCACCCAGCTGGAGGTAAGGCAGGTGGAGCTGGAACAGCAGGTGATTACACTTCAGTCAGCACAGACCCAGACAACAGTCCAGCACAACAACAGACCCTTAACCAGACCCGGAGAGCTGGAGGTGGACAGAGACATATCTGCACTTTGGACAGTGGTGAGACAAATACAACAGGAGAAAGAGGAGCAGAACAGAGCACTAGAGGAGAGTATCAGACTGCTGGTGGAGGAGAGGTTGAGGGGGATGGAGGAGAGGGTGAGGGGGATGGAGGAGAAGTTGAGGGGGACGGCGTGTGACAGAGAACAACCCACTAGAGAGGTGGCCACCCCCACAGAGAAGCCAGCAGAACAGCCCACCTCAGCACCCAACAAAAGTCTCGACACCACAGCAGAACAGTCCACACCAGACCCTGACCATAGAGTCGACACCACAGCAGAACAGTCCACACCAGACCCTGACCATAGAGTCGACATCACAGCAGAACAGACAAATGAAGAACCCCAAGCCCAGAGGCTCTCACCCCCTCTGAGCACCCCCCCTGTCAGCCACCCTGATAGCCCTTTTGACAACCCCCCCACACCCACTGAGGACAAACACAAGACACAGATTGTACTACTTATGGACTCAAATGGGAAATATATAGAAGAACAAAAACTTTTTCCCAAACACAGTGTGTCTAAACTCTGGTGTCCAAACACCCAGCGCGCCCTAGACCTTCTGTCTGAGGCCAAACTAGGCTCACCCAGCCACATAATAATACACACAGGCACAAACGACCTGAGAGCACAGCAGGAAAGAGTGGCCACAGCACTGAAGGGAGTGATTGAAAAGGCTTCTTCTACTTTCCCCAACGCCCAAGTGGTTATCTCCACCCTGCTACCACGAAAATACTTCCACCCTGCCACAATACAGCGGGAAAAATGCAAGTATTTCCCGTGACTGTGCCTCAAAACCAAACGTTTTCCTGGCCCACCACTCCACCCTGGACTTGAACAGCCTCTATGACCAGGTCCACCTCTACAAGGCAGCAGTACCTTTGCCCGAACTCTAAAGGACATCGCTCTCAAACGTATCCCCAACACTTCACACAAGAGCAACAGATCAATAGACACCCCACCCAGACCAGCGAGACACCCTCCCAGATCTGCAGGACCCCCCCCTGGACCTACACATAGAGGACCCACGCCAAGAGGAATTACATCCAGACCACAGTACACCCAGACACATCCACACCCCCACCCCAACCAATCAACACCCCCCCCACGTCAACCATGCCCACACCCCATTTAGGCCCCCTCAGATCAGACCTATGCCACTCCTGCCCACCCCATGCACCCCACCCCCGCAAAGAGGGCCTCAACATGGAAGCCACACATACGCCCAGGTAGTGAGCGGGCAAACAGTCCCAACCCCCACTCTCACACTCGCCCAAGCCAATGGCATGTACCAGATGCTCAGCAGGCTCTGCTCACACTTACTGGCCTGAGGCCAAACCACGACCAACAACATTGGACACTCTATGGAACAAAAAGCCTTCACTATATTATCCTGGAATATCCAAGGCCTGAGGTCATCTGCCTTTGGCCTAAAGAGCAGAAACCTGGACTTCACCAAAGAAATCGGTAATACAGACATTGTCATCCTGCAAGAAACATGGTATAGAGGAGACGGACCCACTGGTTGTCCTCTAGGTTACAGAGAGCTGGTAGTCCCATCCACCAAACTACCAGGTGTGAAACAGGGAAGGGACTCAGGGGGTATGCTAATTTGGTATAGAGCAGACCTAACTCACTCCATTAAATTAATCAAAACAGGAACATTCTACATTTGGCTAGAAATTCAAAAGGAAATGATCCTAACAGAGAAAAATGTCCTCCTGTGTGCTACCTATATCCCCCCACTAGAATCCCCATATTTTAATGAAGACAGCTTCTCCATCCTGGAGGGGGAAATCAATCATTTCCAGGCCCAGGGACATGTACTAGTCTGTGGCGACCTAAATGCCAGAACCGGACAAGAACCTGACACCCTCAGCACACATGGGGACAAACACCTGCCTGGAGGTGACAGCATTCCCTCCCACATATGCCCCCCTAGGCACAACTATGACAACATAACCAACAAAAACGGGTCACAACTCCTGCAGCTCTGTCGCACGCTGGGTATGTACATAGTCAACGGTAGGCTTCGAGGGGACTCCTATGGTAGGTACACCTATAGCTCATCTCTTGGCAGTAGTACTGTAGACTACTTTATCACTGACCTCAACCCAGAGTCTCTCAGAGCGTTCAAAGTCAGCCCACTGACACCCCTATCAGACCACAGCAAAATCACAGTCTACTTAAACAGAGCAATACTCAATCATGAGGCATCAAAGCCAAAGGAACTGAGTAACATTAAGAAATGCTATAGATGGAAGGAATGCAGTTTGGAAACCTACCAAAAAACAATTAGGCAACAACAAATTCAATCCCTTTTCGACAATTTCCTGGGTAAAACGTTCCACTGTAATAGTGAAGGTGTAAACTTGGCAGTGGAAAATCTTAACAGTATATTTGACCTCTTAGCTTCCCAATCAAATCTAAAAATCTCAAATAGAAAACCGAAGAAAATTAACAATAATGACAAATGGTTTGATGAAGAATGCAAAAATCTAAGAAAGAAATTGAGAAACCTGTCCAACCAAAAACATAGAGACCCAGAAAACCTGAGTCTACGCCTTCACTATGGTGAATCACTAAAACTATACAGAAACACACTACGGAAAAAGAAGGAACAGCATGTCAGAAATCAGCTCAATGCAATTGAAGAATCCATAGACTCTAACCACTTCTGGGAAAATTGGAAAACACTAAACAAACAACAACACGAAGAATTATCTATCCAAAATGGAGATATATGGGTAAACCACTTCTCCAATCTTTTTGGCTCTATAACAAAGAATAAAGAGCAAAAACATATACATGATCAAATACAGATCTTAGAATCAACTATGAAAGACTACCAGAACCCACTGGATTCTCCAATTACATTGAATGAGTTACAGGACAAAATAAAAACCCTCCAACCCAAAAAGGCCTGTGGTGTTGATGGTATCCTCAATGAAATGATCAAATATACAGACAACAAATTCCAATTGGCTATACTAAAACTCTTTAACATCATACTTAGCTCTGGCATCTTCCCCAATATTTGGAACCAAGGACTGATCACCCCAATCCACAAAAGTGGAGACAAATTTGACCCCAATAACTACCGTGGAATATGTGTCAACAGCAACCTTGGGAAAATCCTCTGCATTATTATTAACAGCAGACTCGTACATTTCCTCAATGAAAACAATGTACTGAGCAAATGTCAAATTGGCTTTTTACCAAAATACCGTACAACAGACCATGTATTCACCCTGCACACCCTAATTGACAACCAAACAAACCAAAACAAAGGCAAAGTCTTCTCATGTTTTGTTGATTTCAAAAAAGCCTTCGACTCAATCTGGCATGAGGGTCTGCTATACAAACTGATGGAAAGTGGTGTTGGGGGTAAAACATACGACATTATAAAATCCATGTACACAAACAACAAGTGTGCGGTTAAAATTGGCAAAAAACACACATTTCTTCACACAGGGTCGTGGGGTTAGACAGGGATGCAGCTTAAGCCCCACCCTCTTCAACATATATATCAGCGAATTGGCGCGGGCACTAGAAAAGTCTGCAGCACCCGGCCTCCCCCTGCTAGAATCCGAAGTCAAATGTCTGCTGTTTGCCGATGATCTGGTGCTTCTGTCACCAACCAAGGAGGGCCTACAGCAGCACCTAGATCTTATGCACAGATTCTGTCAGACCTGGGCCCTGACAGTAAATCTCAGTAAGACCAAAATAATGGTGTTCCAAAAAAGGTCCAGTCACCAGGACCACAAATACAAATTCCATCTAGACACTGTTGCCCTAGAGCACACAAAAAACTATACATACCTTGGCCTAAACATCAGCGCCACAGGTAACTTCCACAAAGCTGTGAAGGATCTGAGAGACAAGGCGAGAAGGGCATTCTATGCCATCAAAAGAAACATACATTTCAACATACCAATTAGGATTTGGCTAAAAATACTTGAATCAGTCATAGAGCCCATTGCCCTTTATGGTTGTGAGGTCTGGGGTCTGCTCACCAACCAAGACTTCACAAAATGGGACAAACACCAAATTGAGACTCTGCACGCAGAATTCTGCAAAAATATCCTCCGTGTACAACGTAGAACACCAAATAATGCACGCAGAGCAGAATTAGGCCGATACCCACTAATTATCAAAATCCAGAAAAGAGCCGTTAAATTCTACAACCACCTAAAAGGAAGTGATTCACAAACCTTCCATAACAAAGCCATCACCTACAGAGAGATGAACCTGGAGAAGAGTCCCCTAAGCAAGCTGGTCCTGGGGCTCTGTTCACAAACACAAACACACCCTACAGAGCCCCAGGACAACAGCACAATTAGACCCAACCAAATCATGAGAAAACAAAAAGATAATTACTTGACACATTGGAAAGAATTAACAAAAAAACAGAGCAAACTAGAATGCTATTTGGCCCTAAACAGAGAGTTCACAGCGGCAGAATACCTGACCACTGTGACTGACCCAAAATTAAGGAAAGCTTTGACTATGTACAGACTCAGTGAGCATAGCCTTGCTATTGAGAAAGGCCGCCGTAGGCAGACATGGCTCTCAAGAGAAGACAGGCTATGTGCTCACTGCCCACAAAATGAGGTGGAAACTGAGCTGCACTTCCTAACCTCCTGCCCAATGTATGACCATATTAGAGAGACATATTTCCCTCAGATTACACAGATCCACGAAGAATTTGAAAACAAATCCAATTTTGAAAAACTCCCATATCTACTGGGTGAAATTCCACAGTGTGCCATCACAGCAGCAAGATTTGTGACCTGTTGCCACAAGAAAAGGGCAACCAGTGAAGAACACACACCATTGTAAATACAACCCATATTTATGCTTATTTATTTTATCTTGTGTCCTTTAACCATTTGTACATTGTTAAAACACTGTATATATATATACAGTGCCTTGCGAAAGTATTCGGCCCCCTTGAACTTTGCGACCTTTTGCCACATTTCAGGCTTCAAACATAAAAATATAAAACTGTATTTTTTTGTGAAGAATCAACAACAAGTGGGACACAATCATGAAGTGGAACGACATTTATTGGATATTTCAAACTTTTTTAACAAATCAAAAACTGAAAAATTGGGCGTGCAAAATTATTCAGCCCCCTTAAGTTAATACTTTGTAGCGCCACCTTTTTCTGCGATTACAGCTGTAAGTCGCTTGGGGTATGTCTCTATCAGTTTTGCACATCGAGAGACTGACATTTTTTCCCATTCCACCTTGCAAAACAGCTCGAGCTCAGTGAGGTTGGATGGAGAGCATTTCTGAACAGCAGTTTTCAGTTCTTTCCACAGATTCTCGATTGGATTCAGGTCTGGACTTTGACTTGGCCATTCTAACACCTGGATATGTTTATTTTTTAACCATTCCATTGTAGATTTTGCTTTATGTTTTGGATCATTGTCTTGTTGGAAGACAAATCTCTGTCCCAGTCTCAGGTCTTTTGCAGACTCCATCAGGTTTTCTTCCAGAATGGTCCTGTATTTGGCTCCATCCATCTTCCCATCAATTTTAACCATCTTCCCTGTCCCTGGTGAAGAAAAGCAGGCCCAAACCATGATGCTGCCACCACCATGTTTGACAGTGGGGATGGTGTGTTCAGCTGTGTTGCTTTTACGCCAAACATAACGTTTTGCATTGTTGTCAAAAAGTTCAATTTTGGTTTCATCTGACCAGAGCACCTTCTTCCACATGTTTGGTGTGTCACCCAGGTGGCTTGTGGCAAACTTTAAACAACACTTTTTATGGATATCTTTAAGAAATGGCTTTCTTCTTGCCACTCTTCCATAAAGGCCAGATTTGTGCAATATACGACTGATTGTTGTCCTATGGACAGCTCAGCTGTAGATCTCTGTAGTTCATCCAGAGTGATCATGGGCCTCTTGGCTGCATCTCTGATCAGTCTTCCTCTTGTATGAGCTGAAAGTTTAGAGGGACGGCCAGGTCTTGGTAGATTTGCAGTGCTCTGATACTCCTTCCATTTCAATATTATCGCTTGCACAGTGCTCCTTGGGATGTTTAAAGCTTGGGAAATCCTTTTGTATCCAAATCCGGCTTTAATCTTCTTCACAACAGTATCTCGGACCTGCCTGGTGTGTCGGACCTGCCTTGTTCTTCATGATGCTCTCTGCGCTTTTAACGGACCTCTGAGACTATCACAGTGCAGGTGCATTTATACGGAGACTTGATTACACACAGGTGGATTGTATTTATCCTCATTAGTCATTTAGGTCAACATTGGATCATTCAGAGATCCTCACTGAACTTCTGGAGAGAGTTTGCTGCACTGAAAGTAAAGGGGCTGAATAATTTTGCACGCCCAATTGTTCAGTTTTTGATTTGTTAAAAAAGTTTGAAATATCCAATAAATGTCGTTCCACTTCATGATTGTGTCCCACTTGTTGTTGATTCTTCACAAAAAAATACAGTTTTATATCTTTATGTTTGAAGCCTGAAATGTGGCAAAAGGTTGCAAAGTTCAAGGTGGCCGAATACTTTCGCAAGGCACTGTATATAATATGACATTTGTAATGTCTTTACTGTTTTGAAACCTCTGTATGTGTAATGTTTACTGTTAATTTTTGTTGTTTTTCACTTCATATATTCACTTTGTATGTTGTTTACCTCACTTGCTTTGGCAATGTTAACACGTTTCCTATGCCAATAAAGCCTTTGAATTGAATTGAATTGAATTGATAGACAGAGAGAGACAGAGAGCGAGACAGAGAGAGACAGAGAGAGAGAGAGAGAGACATAGAGCGATGGAGATCAAACCTCTAAACTTTTCTCAGCTAATAATAGCGTGCATGCGTGACCTACCTTAAGCCTGCCAGAGTCCAGGCGGAGTGCAGAGAGCAGGGGGTCAAGACAAAGAGAGAGAGAGAGAGAGAGAGAGACAGAGAGAGAGATGGAGAGAGACAGAAAGACAGAGACAGAGAGAGAGACAGAGAGAAAGGTCACAAGGGTTGAACAGCAGGGCTGGTATAGCCCTAGGGGTAGACCCTCTCAACTTCATATGTATAAGGCTGCCTCTTCAGCTCTATTTCCCATCTAACCACCCCCAGTCCCACCCCCAGCCCCTCAGTCACATCCCCAGCCCCTCAGTCCCATCCTAAGCACCTCAGTCCCATCCCAAGCCCCTCAGTCCCATCCCTAGCCCCTAAGCCCCCCAGTCCCATCCCCAGCCCCTAAGCCCCTCAGTCCCATCCCCATCCCCTAAGCCCCTCAGTCCCATCCCAAGCCCCTCAGTTCCATCTCCAGCCCCTCAGTTCCATCTCCAGCCCCTCAGTTCCATCCCCTAAGCCCCTCAGTCCCATCCCCAGCCCCTCAGTTCCATCCCCAGCCCCCAAGTCCCATCCCCAGCCTCCCAGTTCCATCCCCAGCCCCTTAGTCCCATCCCCAGTCCCTCAGTTCCATCCCCAGCCCCTCAGTTCCATCCCCAGCCCCTCAGTCCCATCCCCAGCCCCTCAGTCCCATCCCCAGCCCCTCAGTTCCATCCCCAGCCCCTCAGTTCCACCCCCAGCCCCTCAGTTCCATCCCCAGCCCCCCAGTCCCATCCCCAGCCACTTAGTCCCAAGCCTAGCACCTAAGCTCCCCTCAGTCCCATCCCCAGGCCCTCAGTCCCATCCCCAGCCCCTCAGTCTCATCCCCAGCCCCTCAGTTCCAGCCCCTCAGTCCCATCCCCAACCCCTAAGCCCCTCAGTCCCATCCCCAGCCCCTAAGCCCCTCAGTCCCATCCCCAGCCCCTCAGTCCCATTCCCAGCCCCTCAGTCCCATCCCCAGCCCCTAAACCCCTTAGTCCCATCTCTAGCCCCTCAGTCCCCAGCCCCTAAGCCCCTCAGTCCCATCCCCAGCCCCTCAGTCCCCAGCCCCTAAGCCCCTTGGTCCCATCTCCAACCCCTAAGCCAGTGCACATGGACTCATCCAGCATGGACCCTGGTATCTAGTGTTGGGACCCTGGGGCAGGATAGAGGGAAGACAAGGTAATTAGACTGTTAGAAGAGGGAGAGGGAAGTGAAAGAGGGAGCGAGCGAGGGAGCAGAAAGGGGACATGTCTCCTGTGAGGTACTGGGGGCAGGTAAAGAGAATTAAGGGAATGGTGATAATGGACAGGTGGTGTTGGAGAGGACTAGAATGAACACACTATTGCACTTCTACTGGCAACAGGCCTCACACACTCTCCTCAGCCATCTCTCCCTCTCCCTCTCCCTGTCTCTCTCTCTCTCTCCCTCTCTCTCTCCCTCTTTTTCTCCTTCTCTTTCTCTCTCTCTCTCTCTCTCTCTCTCTCTCTCCCCCTCTCCCTGTCGCTCTCTCCCTCTCCCCCTCTCCCTGTCTCTCTCTCTCTCTCCCTCTCTCTCTCCCTCTTTTTTTCCTTCTCTTCTTCTCTCTCTCTCTCTCTCTCTCCCCCTCTCACTGTCTCTCTCTATCTCTCTCTATCTCTCTCTCTCTCTCTCTCTCTCTCTCTCCCTCCCTCTCCCCCTCTCTCTCTCTCTCTCTCTCTCTCTCTCCCTCTCTCTCTCTCTCTCTCCCTCTCTCTCTCTCCTCTTCCTCTCTCTCTCTCTCTCTCCCTCTCTCTCTCTCTCTCTCTCCCTCTCTCTCTCTCTCCTCTTCCTCTCTCTCTCTCTCTCTCCCTCTCCCTGTCTCTCTCTCTCTCCCTCACCCTGTCTCTCTCTCTCTCCCTCTCTCCCTCTCCTTGTCTCTCTCTCTCTCCCTCTCTCTCCCTCTTTTTCTCCTTCTCTTCCTCTCTCTCTCTCTCTCACTCTCTCTCTCCCTCTCCCTGTCTCTCTCTCTCTCTCGCTCTCTCTCTCCCTCTCTCTCTCTCTCTCTCCTTCTCTTCCTCTCCCTGTCTGGCGTGTGACTGCTAGGCCTCATTTACACACAAACAATTTATATATGAGTGCCCTGCATGCATTGTGTAATATCATATAGAATTGGACATGATAAGGAAAAAGCTGGCTAGGCAACACAGTGTGTTCTTCTCTGTAGTTTAGTGTCCCTTCTATTTGAAGAAATTAATGGATTAATGGATGGACCTTTGCCACACATACTCACCACTGTGTGTGTGTGTGTGTGTGCATGCGTTGCTTGCGTGTGCGTGTGTGGGAGAGAAGCATGTACAGACACACACTCTCATGGGTCTTGGCCAATCCTGGGCTCTGTGTTGTGTTCCGTTGCCCGGGCACTGTGGTGGTTGTTAGGGGCGTTGCTTAGGGAAACTGACAGGTGGTCGGGCTCTTTGACAACCAAGAGAAGAATGCAAGCTCAGGATAAATTGTCTGCCCTGTGGCAAGGCAAGAATATTGTGACTGAAACACTAGGGCTTGTGTGTTTTTGTGTGTGTTGGCATGTGTGTTTGTGCGTGCCGTGTTTTGGTGGGGTGTGTTTGTGTGTGTTAGGATGATAGGATGAGTAGTTTAAAGGGAACTGGGGACAGACTCATCAAGTTGATTGGAAACATACTAGTCCAGGATGCCTGGAAGCATATGTGCTATCATGTCTATATGGACAGGCTAGCAATAAGAAAGAGACAGGACAGCACTTCTATACCAAGATGGTGATTCACCTGCAGTCATATCCAATTCATTTCCTACTCATTTCTGCTGGGCTGTTTTCATTTTTGAGGCAGGACACATCGTTTGTTTTGCAACGTCAAGCCTTGATCTATCATGTGGGTGTTTTAGCATTTTACATGAATATGATGTTGAGCTCTGACCATGGTAGTCCCTAGTCTACAGTCTCCAGTCTCATTTTCAACCCCACTGAACCCTGAGTACAAAGCTCAGCTGGTGCATATACACACGGTCAATGCATGCTGACCTGGGCTATAGAGCTGGGCTATAGGGGCTGGTTTGTGTTGGTCTGGCCTGGGCTATAGAGCTGGGATATAGGGGCTGGTTTGTGTTGGTCTGGCCAGGGCTATAGAGCTGGGATATAGGGGCTGGTTTGTGTTGGTCTGGCTTGGGCTATAGAGCTGGGCTATAGGGGGTGGTTTGTGTTGGTCTGGCCTGGGCTAGGGTCTTGGCTATAAGGGCTGGTGTGTGCTCTGGTTCAAGTTGGTTTGACCACATCTCACACACTCACCCACTCACTGTCACACACTCACCCACCCACTCTCTCTCTCACACACACACACACACACACACACACACACACACACACACACACACACACACACACACACACACACACACACACACACACACACACACACACACACACACACACACACACACACACACACACACCTTACTGCAATAAAAACTGCACCCTCATACAGACCCAGTCACCACTCAGCATTACCACACATAGATCTGCTGACAGGGCTCTCCTCCTCCCTGTTGGCCTGTAGGCTATGACCGAATGATCATCTGATACCCTGGGACCTCAGTCATACTACCTCCTCTCCTCACCTCCTCTCCTGTCCTCCTCTCCTGTCCTCCTCTCCTCCTCTCCCCAGTCACACCAGCACACCCACACTTTTTTTTTGTGTCTTTTGATGTCCAGAATGGCAGTAATGATGTCATCAACCTGAGTCAGCAGGTAAGGTCTTGTGTACATAGGATGGTGATGTCATCATTGTGAGTCAGTTGGTAAGTATTGGATTGATGAGCTAGGTTTTTCCCTTCATGGCAGACTGAGAATCACTTATAGAACTAGCCACATGTTCTATTACTAGTCTCAGGATATATCCACCAAAATCTCAACATTTGTCCTGTATGTTTTTCATACAGTCAATGAAATGCTGAGAAAATTGTAGGTTGGACCTGTATACTTTTGGATTTGGTTTGTGCAGCTCCGAGCTACATTGCTGAACTAATGTGTAGCAGAATGTTGTTCAACGTCTTATTGGGGTTTTTCCAAGGCACACATTCCATTCTAATGAGCATAAGATGCATGGTAGTTCTGTTGTAATTTTGTGTGTGTGTGTGTGAGAGAGAGAGAGATACAGAGAGAGAGAGCGAGAGAGAGAGAGAGAGAGAGAGACATAGAGAGATGGAGAGACAGAGAGACAGAGAGAGAGAGAGAGAGAGAGAGAGAGAGAGCTAAACTGTGCATACAAAGCTGCTGCTACTCTAACCTGGGGTCCACATCAAACATGAGATAATACAGAATATTATTAGACAATTACAGCTGAAGGACAAAAATACATTCAATTACATAATAAAACCCTTCTCCTCATTCATGACGATACCAGGAAATGACACCCGCATAATTCTCTATGCCTAGGACAGAAGCGGAGCTTGCACGAGGGCAATGGGCCCATGCAATCCTGCAGATTAAAACAAATAATAAACTATTACTATTTTTCGACGATGATGTACCAAAAACCAAAACCAAGTCCGGGCTCTGGCTGGGCCACTCAAGGACATTCAGAGCCACTTCTGCGTTATCTTGGCTGTGTGCTTAGGGTCGTTATCCTGTTGGAAGGTGAACCTTCGCCCCCGTCTGAGGTCCTGAGCGCTCTGGAGCAGATTATCATCAAGAATCTTGCTGTACTTTGCTCAGTTCATCCTCAATCTTGACTAGTCTACCAGTCTCTACCACTGAAAAACATCCTCATAGCATGATGCTACCACCACCATGCTTCCCCCGTAGGGATGGTATTGGCCAGGTGATGAGCAGTGCCTGGTTTCCTCCAGACGTGACGTGAGTTCAATCTTGGTTTTCATCAGACCAGATAATCTTGTTTCTCATTGTCTGAGAGTCCTTTAGGTTTCTTTTGGCAAACTCCAAAGGGGCTGTCATGTGCCTTTTACTGAGGAGTGGCTTCCGTCTGGCCACTCTACCATAAAGGCCTGATTGATGGAGTGCTGCAGAGATGGTTATCCTTCTGGAAGTTTCTCCCATCTCCACAGAGGAACTCTGGAGCTCTGTCAGTGACTATCAGGTTCTTGGTCACCTCCATGACCAAGGCACTTCTTCCCCGATTACTCAGTTTGGCCGGGCGGCCAGCTCTAGGAAGAGTCTTGGTGGTTCCAAACTTCTTCCATTTAAGAATGATGGAGGTCCCTGTGTTCTTGGGGGATCTTCAATGCTGCATAAAGTTTTTGGAAGCCTTCCCCCGACACAATCGTGTCTCGGAGCTCTATGGACAATTCCTTTTACCTCATGGGTTGGTTTTTGCTCTGACATGCACTGCCAACAGTGGGACATTATATAGACAGACAGGTGTTCCTTTCCAAACCGTGTCTAATCAATTGAATTTACCACAGGTGGACTCCAAGTTGTAGAAACATCTCCAGGATGATCAATGGAAACAGGATTCACCTGAGCTCAATTCCCAGTCTCATAGAAAAGGGTCTGAATACTTATGTAAATAATGTATTTCTGTTTTTTATTTTTAATAAATTAGCAAAAATGTCATTATGGGGTATTGTGTGTAGGATTTGTATTTATTTAATCAATTTTAGAATAAGGCTGTAATGTAACAAAATGTTGAAAAAGTCAAGGGGTCTGAATACTTTCCAAATGCACTGTATAATATGATATATAATAGAATTTCATTACATTTTGGAATTGTTCTGAGCTGGTGTTGCTTATTTATAAAGCGATGTATAGCTGTGTCTGTCGCTATACCCCTTTGAGGGGCACCCTGCATGGCATTGGACCTAGGGTGGGTTGCTAATATGACCAGTATTGTGCCTTTGGCTGCTGAAAAAAGACAGAAAGTTGATATGAAAACCAATAGAACAGGAAAGAATGCTGGTTTCAATGGCATGTGAAGAAGTCTTTAAAAAATGATTACATAAATGTTCCTATGGTCTGATTTTGGCTAGGCTACTTTGAAGCAATGTGTCAGGGAATCTTAATGTTTGTGCTTTTCTTGTAGCATATTCTGTATTCTATTCATGTGCTGTTCTAATAACCAATGTACTGTATGTGTTCATACAAATGGCTGACTGTACAAATCCTCACTTATCAGTAGCTGCAATTTGGCCGTACGCGAAGACCGTGTTTTGAGAACGAACTAAAGATATCTCAGTTTCAAGTTCTCAGCTTAAAGAGAAGAAGCCTTGTGAGGTGTTGGTCTGTCAAATGTTATGAAACAGTATTGCTGGGTCAAATGAATGAAACAAAACGGTACTGATTAATTAATTTGGCTAAATCATGCAAATATAATTTGTCTGTGTATAGCCGTATATAAGACAACTGCTGGGTCTGCCCAAGGAGAGCTCCTGATTGACATGTGCACTATGATGCATTGAGTTGGTTGGAACCTCTCCCGCGCTGACAAATAAACAATGATTGGTTTAAGATTGACTTCGAGAGTCCCTGTGTAAGAATTCTCACGACTTGCCTCATAATAGGCTATGAAGTTAAACTTCCAGGTACCAAACAATTAATGTTCTCAACTCATATTGCAAGGTGGTGGGTGATGCGATGATGATAGCCTACCATATGCCTGCACTCTAATGGTGGTTGCTTATTAATGTTAAGAATAGTTGAGAAATAAATATAGGCCCTGTAACAATAGACAGCTGAGATCCTCCTATTTTTAATAGTGGACATTAAAACTCTGCTTTCAAGCTCAATCTCATGTAGAAATGCTACTGGGTTTATAAGAACACATGTTGCTGTGAGGAGGAGCTGTGAGTGGGAGCAGTAACTGGTCATATTTCGAGAGGCTCTGTATGCGGTACGCATGTGATAAATAAGATACATGATGAACTAAAGAAAATACACACACGCTAATTCAATTCCACTGGATTATAACCTATTGTTATGACGTTGCCCTCTTTGGGTACAGAGAGCACATCCCCCTCTCTCTGTCTCCTACAACCAGGCTGCTGTGGTCAGAGAGGTCGTAAATTCCTGGAGGAGATTATCTCCTCATGGCCACAGTATAGAGAGAGAGTGAGTTTTCATAGAGAGAACAAAGTATTTTCTTCCACCTCACAGAACTTGAGGTCCGAACAACATTTATGTTCTGGAGAAGGTATAAAAGATTGGTGAAGAATCCAGCTATGAACTGGTCCGTTTGGTACAATTCTGTGAAACTCATGGGAGACAATACGGCCACTTTACCATAACACTGTTTATGAGGCTTACATCTAATTGTTGTATAAGATGAATGAGTTCTGCTACACATTAGTTCAGCAATGCAGCTCAGAGCTGCACAAACTAAATCCAAAAGTATACTGGTCCAACCTACAATTTTCTCAGCATTTCATTGACTTCGTCCAGTTCATATTATTAAGATTACAAAAATTTTAATAAATGTAATATAACACATACTGTGAGGATGTGAGAATGATACTGTTTGTGAAATTTTGTAATGTGATTTTGGACTGTTTAACGAAGGAAACTCCAATTCCCTTTGGAGTTTAACTAAATCAGAGGGACACCCATGAGCACAGTGTCCTGGGACAGGCCCCTTTCTGCTCTTCCAAATAAAATCCCCACCTTGAGAATTTCTCAAGAGACTATGTTTCTCTCAATTATGAGAGGACAAAGGTTGCAGACCAGCTTACCTCGATAACGAGAGGGCCAAGGTTTGAGACCAGACTGCTGAATCTTTTAACCATCCCACGTGGTTAACCTCTCTGGGATATTCGGGACGGTAGCGTCCCACCCCGCCAACAGCCAGTGAAAGTGCAGGGCGCCATATTCAAAACAACAAACATCTCATCATTAAAATTCCTCAGGTATACAAGTATTTTAAACCATTTTAAAGATAAAATTCTCGTTAATCCAGCCACAGTGTCTGATTTCAAAAAGGCTTTACAGCGAAAGTACCACAAATGATTATGTTAGGTCACCACTGTCGTGTCTTTGGCTATGACGGATTAAGTGATATGACATGCTATTCTATGAAATAATTTCTCCGTAATTAATATTACCTGATTGAGCTAATCATGTAAACGTAATTAACTAGAGAGTCATAATCATATTTATAGAGCTGTTATCTTCCGAATAAACTCTTAAAGACCTAATTCACTCATGAAAACCCAAATCTCACATTTTAGAAGCTAAAATCACATCTCATCCCATCACGAATAATTTTGTATTTTGTAAATCGAACAACAATTCCACGTGAATCCGATAACTCTGATGTGTAGACTTTCCACTGTAGAGTTTATGTCATCTTATCATTGATGAGAATGTCTCAGATGACAACCGAACTGACATCATATTCATGAAGTACCACCGCATATGTTCAATTGGTCGGACTACCAGAATATAGTTCATTTCCCCCCACCTTCTGATGTTCCCAGAATCTCTATGTTAACCAAGGTGTTTGCAAATGTAACATCAGTAGGGTAGAGAGAGGAAAAAGGGGAAAGAGGTATTTATGACTGTCATAAACCTACCCCCAGGCCAACGTCATGACACCACCAAGTTACAGAAAAACAAATTACACTCATAGGACTTCATGTTACACATTACATGTATGTTTTGTTCGATAAAGTGCATATTTATATAAAAAAAACTCATTTTAGATTGGAGTGTTATGTTCAGTAGTTCCAAAACATGCGGTGATTTTGCAGAGAGCCACATCAATTCACAGAAATACTCATAATAAACATTGATAAAAGATACAATTATTATACATGGAACTTTAGATAAACTTCTCCTTAATGCAACCACTATGTCAGATTTAAAAAAAAACTTTATGGAAAAAACACACCATGCAATAATCTGAGTAAGGCGCTCAGAGACCAAAACAGCCAAAGAGATATCCGCCATGTTGTGGAGTCAACATTAGTCAGAAATAGATTTATAAATATTCACTTACCTGATGATCTTCATCGGAATGCACTCCCAGGAATCCCAGTTCCACAATAAATGTTTGATTTGTTCGATAAAGTTAATAATTTATGTCCAAATACAGTGCCTTGCGAAAGTATTTGGCCCCCTTGAACTTTGCGACCTTTTGCCACGTTTCAGGCTTCAAACATAAAGATATAAAGCTGTATTTTTTTGTGAAGAATCAACAACAAGTGGGACACAATCATGAAGTGGAACAACATTTATTGGATATTTAAAACTTTTTTTTAACAAATCAAAAACTGAAAAATTGGGCGTGCAAAATTATTCAGCCCCTTTACTTTCAGTGCAGCAAACTCTCTCCAGAAGTTCAGTGAGGATCTCTGAATGATCCAATGTTGACCTAAATGACTAATGATGATAAATACAATCCACCTGTGTGTAATCAAGTCTCCGTATAAATGCACCTGCACTGTGATAGTCTCAGAGGTCCGTTAAAAGCGCAGAGAGCATCATGAAGAACAAGGAACACACCAGGCAGGTCCGAGACACTGTTGTGAAGAAGTTTAAAGCCGGATTTGGATACAAAAAGATTTCCCAAGCTTTAAACATCCCAAGGAGCACTGTGCAAGCGATAATATTGAAATGGAAGGAGTATCAGACTACTGCAAATCTACCAAGACCTGGCCGTCCCTCTAAACTTTCAGCTCATACAAGGAGAAGACTGATCAGAGATGCAGCCAAGAGGCCCATGATCACTCTGGATGAACTGCAGAGATCTACAGCTGAGGTGGGAGACTCTGTCCATAGGACAACAATCAGTCGTATATTGCACAAATCTGGCCTTTATGGAAGAGTGGCAAGAAGAAAGCCATTTCTTAAAGATATCCATAAAAAGTGTTGTTTAAAGTTTGCCACAATCCACCTGGGAGACACACCAAACATGTGGAAGAAGGTGCTCTGGTCAGATGAAACCAAAATTGAACTTTTTGGCAACAATGCAAAACGTTATGTTTGGCGTAAAAGCAACACAGCTCATCACCCTGAACACACCATCCCCACTGTCAAACATGGTGGTGGCAGCATCATGGTTTGGGCCTGCTTTTCTTCAGCAGGGACAGGGAAGATGGTTAAAATTGATGGGAAGATGGATGGAGCCAAATACAGGACCATTCTGGAAGAAACCCTGATGGAGTCTGCAAAAGACCTGAGACTGGGACAGAGATTTGTCTTCCAACAAGACAATGATCCAAAACATAAAGCAAAATCTACAATGGAATGGTCCATAATAAACATATCCAGGTGTTAGAATGGCCAAGTCAAATTCCAGACCTGAATCCAATTGAGAATCTGTGGAAAGAACTGAAAACTGCTGTTCACAAATGCTCTCCATCCAACCTCACTGAGCTCGAGCTGTTTTGCAAGGAGGAATGGGAAAAAATGTCAGTCTCTCGATGTGCAAAACTGATAGAGACATACCCCAAGCGACTTACAGCTGTAATCGCAGCAAAAGGTGGCACTACAAAGTATTAACTTAAGGGGGCTGAATAATTTTACACGCCAAATTTTTCAGTTTTTGATTTGTTAAAAAAGTTTGAAATATCCAATAAATGTCATTCCACTTCATGATTGTGTCCCACTTGTTGTTGATTCTTCACAAAAAAATACAGTTTTATATCTTTATGTTTGAAGCCTGAAATGTGGCAAAAGGTCGCAAAGTTCAAGGGGGCCGAATAATTTCGCAAGGCACTGTACCTTCCTTTGTTAGGGCGTTTGGTAAACAAATCCAAACGCGCGTGCAAGTCCAGCCGAAAGGTCGGACGAAAAGTCCCAAAAGTTATGTTACAGGTCGTAGAAACATGTCAAACTAAGTATAAAATCAATCTTTAGGATGTTTGTAACATAAATCTTCAATAATGTTACAACCGGAGAATTCCTTTGTTTGTAGAAAAGCAATGGAACGCAAGCTAACTTTCACATGACAGCGCGTCACGAGCTCGTGGCAATCTGCCAGACACCTGGCTCAATCCCCTCTCATTCTGCCCCACTTCACAGTAGAAGCCTCAATCAAAGTTCTAAAGACTGTTGACATCTAGTGGAAGCCTTAGGAAGTGCAACATGACCAATATCCCACCTGTATCTTCAATAGGGAATGAGTTGAAAAATGACCAACCTCAGATTTCCCACTTCCTGGCTGGATTTTTCTCAAGTTTTTACCTGCCATATGAGTTCTGTTATACTCACAGACATCATTCAAACAGTTATGCATATATTAACAACTGGGCCTGATGAGCTGACAGTTTACTCTGGGCACCTTATTCATCCAAGCTACTCAATACTGCCCCCCAGTCACCAAGAAGTTAAAACTTGTTGAGGATAGGGGGCAGTATTTTCACTTTGGATGAATTGTGTGCCCATAGTGAACTGCATCCTACTCTGTCCTAGATTGCTAATATATCCATATTATTATTACTATTGGATAGAAAACACTCTGAAGTTTCTAAAACTGTTTGAATTATGTCTGTGAGTATGAAAGATCTCATAGGGCAGGCAATCTTCCAAACAAGAAGTGAAATTCTGAATGTGGGTCAACTTTGACGTCATCGCCCCTTGCTTTCCCAAAAAGATATGGATCTGGTAGTACTTCCTACGCCTTCCACTAGATGTCCTCTTTCAGTAGAACGTGGAATGGAGCTTTTGGTGTGAACTTTGACCGAATGGGAGGGGAAATAGTCACGGTCTTGGCAGAATGCAATTTCCCTGTGGCACATTTCTCTGTGGGTGCCACCGTCGTTCCATTTGGCAGCAGCTGAAAACGTATGATCCGGTTGGAATGTTATTATATGAAAATAATATCCTGAAGATTGATTCTCTACTTAGTTTGACCAGTTTATTCGACCTGGAATATATATTTTTGAAGTTTTCGTGCGAGTTGTCCTGGACCAGCGTCAGCTTTTGGGCACGTGAGCTGAAAGTGCTAGCAAATGCAGCTAATTGGACACTAGTATTGGACATTATGGAGCAAAACAACCATTTATTGTGGAAATAGGACTCTTTGCACTGCATTTTGATGAAAGATCACCAAAGGTAAGGGAATATTTATGATGTAATTTCGTATTTCTGTTGACTCCAATATGGTGGAGAAATACTTTTACGTCTGAGCGCTGTCTCAAATTATTGCATGGTAGGCTTTTTTCGTAACGTTTAAAAAAAATCTGACACAGCGGTTGCATTAAGAACCAGTGTATCTTTAATTATATGTAGAACATGTATCTTTAGTCAAAGTTTATGATGAGTATTTCTGTTATCTGGCGTAGCTTTCTATAATTCCTCCGGATATTTTGGAGGCATTTCTGAACATGGCGTCAATGTAAACCGAGATTTGTGGATATAAATATGCATATTATCGAACAAAACATAAATGTATTGTGTAACATGTCATATGAGTGTCATCTGATGAAGATTTTCAAAAGGTTAGTGATTCATTTTATCTCTAATCCTGCTTTTGTGACTCTATCTTTGGCTGAAAAAATGGCTGCGTTTTTCCTTTGATTTGGTGGTGGTCTAACATAAATATATGTTGTGTTTTCACTGTAAAACATTTTAAAAATCGGACATGATGGGTAGATGAACAAGATGTTAATCTTTCATTTGCTGTATTGGTCTTGTTAATGTGTGAAAGTTAAATATTTCTAAAGAATATTTTTGAGTTCCCTGCGCCACCTTTTCAGCTGAATGGGGGTGGATGGAGTTCCCCTTGGGGATCGCTGGTTTTAAACTCTTAGACTATCGATACAGGCAGAATAAGAACAAGTCTTTGATATTAATTACTAGTCTGCTGCTAGGAATTCGGTATCATTGAACGCGAAGACCGACAACCGCCGAAACATCTGTTCTATAACGACATGAATGAATGTCACTCTGAACTATTCATTCTAACCACGAGGGCGGGCAGACTCTCCAACAGAAACAAACTTTTCAACAGAGATCCCGACGACACACTGAGCGTAAATATATATATTGATTGCAATTATTCCCGAATGAGTGAGCGTTCATGTGCAAAGGATTAGTATTTCAATTGTTATAATTATCAACTTCACAGTGTCTCATCTCAGTTGACCCCCACTTCCCTTTTTTGTCCACCAAGCCACGATACCGGTTTATACCACCAGGGAAACTCCTTTATCATTTCCTTGTAACTATCTACTGTTTGTTTATGCATTTCTGTGAATTACTTAGTTAGTAAATAAATGATTTAAGTCAATTAACGCATGGATGACTCATAGTGAAGACTTGGTTCGTGCAGATAACCAACGATTTACGACGTTTGGAATGAGACTAACGTGAGGTAAAGACAAATTCATTCATCAGAAGACTATGGATCACATATGAAAATATCTGAAAGTTATATTAGGAAAATTATAACTTTATAATCTGAATATTTTCCTTGGTGCCCCAACTTCCTAGTTAATTACAGTTACATGATTAATCAGTTGAATCGCGTAATAATAATTACAGAGAGTCATTTGATAAAGATTAATCTTCAGTTTAATGATGCCAAAGACATGACACTATAGACCGATAAGCATGACTGAACAAATGTATTTTCATCAGCTAACCGACTACAGGTTAACTGTTAACATCCCTAGTGATGATTCCTAATTCGGCATGTATTCACTACCGTTCTAAAGTTTGGGGTCACTTAGAAATGTCCTTGTTTTTGAAAGAAAAGCTATTTTTTTTGTCCATTAAAATAACATCAAATTGATCAGAAATACAGTGTAGACATTGTTAATGTGTAAATGACTTATAGCTGGAAACGGCAGATTTTCTATGGAAAATCTACATAGGCGTACAGAGGCCCATTATCAGCAACCATCACTCCTGTGATCCAATGGCACGTTAATTGATCATTAGAAAACCCTTTTGCAATTATGTTAGCACAGCTGAAAACTGTTGTCCTGATTAAAGAAGCAATGAAACTGGCCTCCTTTAGACTAGTTGAGTATCTGGAGCATCAGCATTTGTGGGTTTGATTACAGGCTCAAAATGGACAGAAACAAAGATCTTTCTTCTGAAACGTGTCAATATATTATTGTTCTGAGAAATGAAGGCTATTCCATGCAAGTAATTGACAAGAAACTGAAGATCTCGTACAACGCTGTGTACTACTCCCTTCACAGAACAGCGCAAACGGGCTCTAACCAGAATAGAGATAGTAGAGGGAGGCCCCGGTGCACAACTGAGTCCCCCCGTAACCTACTATTGACAAAGTACAGACCCAGGCTTCTACAGAGCTCTCTCTCTCTCTCTCTCTCTCTCTCTCTTCCCCCCCCCCTCTCTCCCATATGGTGCAAGGCTGGTGTTTGGCTCTGGATGCCTAAAGGGTTTCATACAGTACATCTAACCATCTTCCATATTATTAGCCTGTAACTATTCTGCCAGTTGCATTTATGAAACACACATACACTATTAAACTCCCTCTATGTGCCCACTCCCTCTCTGACCCATTTCAGATCACAGCCTGTGTGTTTGTTTTGTTGTGGTCTTCTCTTTGCCTGGTGGTGCGTGTCGGCCAGGCTTGATATACTCTGTGTGTGTGTTACATATAGCCTCACAGCTGCCTAATGGGCTTCCCGAAACGTATCAGGGGCTTTTTAGCTGCTGCTCATGGCCTCTAGTTTGAAGCCTTTATTAACCCACCCACCCACGCACACACACACACACACACACACACACACACACACACACACACACACACACACACACACACACACACACACACACACACACACACACACACACACACACACACACACACACACACACACACACACACACACACACACACACACACACTTATCCAGATGTGTAGTGCACAGTGATGGCGTGTGTGTCTGTTTCTCTCTCACTTTCTCTCTCCCTCTCTCTCCCCCTCTCTCTCTCTCTCTCTCTCTCTATCTGTCTCTCCCTCTCTCTCTGTCTGTCTCCCTCTCTCCCTCTCTCTCTCTGTCTGTCTCCCTCTCTCCCTCTCTCCGTCTGTCTGTCTGTCCGCCTGTCCGCCTGTCCGCCACCAGAGTTGTGACAATATCCTCCAGTGATAACTGCATTCTCTCCAGCCACACAGACACATACAAACAACCCTCCCCCACACCTCAATAACCCTGGGCCGCCCGGTTATTAGAAAATCAACCAAACCTGACGTCCCCTCAACCAAAGGAGAGGGGGAAGTTTTCAGATATTAAAGGAGGGGTGTACCCTCCATCCCTCCATCCCTTCATCTCTCCCCCAGTTTATTCTAATCATGGCCCAGCTGTCTCTCCTCTCTCCTTTATTTTGCTCGATTTTCCATCTCTTTGTTTTGTTTTGCCTGACAGTGACTGGGTCTTCTCTGCCCTCGGGCTACACAGAGTTATGAAACCTCTTTCCTCTCAAAGTTAAATGTATAATGTGTGTGTGTGTGTGTGTGTGTGTGTGTGTGTGAGATTGTGTGTATGTGTGTGAGATTGCGTGTATGTGTGTGTGTGTGTGTGTGTGTGTGTGTGAGATTGCGTGTGTGTGTGTTTGAGATCGTGTGTGTGTGTGTGTCAGGTGGTAGCTCTCAGTGAGTGTGTGAGCTGTCTCAGATAAGAACATTGTGTCAGCAGCCTCAGAGCTGAACATTTCAGTATTTTTCTCAAAACAAACCCTCCACATGTCACTCCAGGTCAGTGCGTGTGCCTGTTTTGTGTGTGTGTGTGTGTGTGTGTGTGAGTGAAATTGTGTGTGTTTGTGTTTCTCCCCCATGTCACCTCCAGGTCAGGGGAGGGTTACAGCACCTCTACCCAAGTTTCCGGCCCCCCTCTTGGGCCGAGTAGAGCAGGCTGCCCCCCTCCACTGAGCAGAAGCCCATAGTCTGTGGTTCTTTATTTGGTCTCCTGGTGCCATTTACAGTCACACACACACTAATCTTGTATTTTTCCCGGGAGAACAGAAGAAGAAGACATCACAGCGAGGAAATGCAAAACAATCACAAGTATAAGCCTGCTATACTGGGAAAGACCAGTCCCTGTTATTACCTTATGTGTCTACGTTGTGGACAGTGACATTCTGTGTAGCTTACACAATGATGTCGTTTTTACTGATTCACTGGTCCTGGATGTTTTGATTTTCCTGTGTGATTGTCTACATGTGTGTTGAGCCACTATAGTTGGGAGGCAGGTAGCCTAGCGGTTAAGAGCACTGGGCCAGTAACTGAAAGGTCGCTCTGGATAAGAATGCCTACTAAATGACTAAAATGTAAAATGATAGTTACGTTTGGCTACTATGTGTGTTTATAGCTGCTCTGTGTGTGTTTAAGGTCCCAGTGGAGTGTTTTTAACAAAGATCAGAGACCGTTATCAGGAGAGTGTATGATGTGGATGGGAATGAAGCTCAAAGACAACATGTTTCAGTCCTAACTGTTGAAGTATGTGGGCTGACATGTGGAGCTGAATCAAAAGTCTACTGACTGTTACAATTGTTTTATTAGATAGGGTTTGGAAAGTTTCCCAATACTACTACCAGCCAACCCAGTGGTCATCAATTACTATAAGTGGCCCTTAACCAGCCCTCTCATCCTCTCCTATGCATGGTGTGGAGTCTGGATGGTGGATACTGTGTGGAAGCTACTGAGTCTGGCTCACCCTGACTGGGAAGGTTGGGTCTGGAAACCCCCTGGTCAACTGTGCTTTCCTGGCTTAGTTAGGACATAGGATGTGGTAGTCAGAGGAAGAGGAATTTATACCACTCTTCACCTCACCTCACCTCACCTCTCCTCTCCTCTCCTCTCCTCTACTCTCCTCTCCTCTCCTCTCCTCTCCTCTCCTCTCCTCTCCTCTCCTCTCCTCTCCTCTCCTCTCCTCTCCTCTCCTCCCAAAACCCCAACTCTCCCTCCCTCCCTGCCTCACAGCACAGCACAGCACACCACTAACCAAACACCCTTTCTCCCTTCCCGCCCTCAACCCAACTCCTTTACCCCCTTAATGCCCTAACTCTACTCCATCCCCCCTTCTCAGCCCTCTCCCAACAACCTACCTTGAGGGGAAAATTGCCATTCCAATAAAATGCACTGAGTCAGGACTAGGAGGAAATTAGAGAATAAAGAGAGGGGAAGGGTAGACGAGGAGAGGATAGATAGGAGAAGAGATGAGGAGAAGAATAAGAGGAGAAGAGATGAGGAGAAGAATAAGAGGAGAAGAGATGAGGAGAAGATATGAGAAGAGAAAAGGAGAAGAAGAAGAGGAGAAGAACGAGAGGAGAAGAGATGAGGAGAAGAACGAGAGGAGAAGAGATGAGGAGAAGATTGAGAGGAGAAGAGATGAGGAGAAGAATGAGAGGAGAAGAGATGATGAGATGAACAAGAGAAAAAGAGATGAGTAGAAGAACAAGAGGAGAAGAGATGATGAGAAGAATGACAAGAGAAGAGATGAGGAGAAGAGAGAGAGGAGAAGAGATGAGGAGAAGAGATGAGGAGAAGAACGACAGGAGGAGAGATGTGTAGAAGAGAGAGAGGAGAAGAGATGAGGAGAAGAGAGAGAGGAGAAGAGATGAGAAGAATAATGAGAGAAGAAGAGATGAGGAGAAGAACGACGGGAGAAGAGATGAGGAGAAAAGATGAGGAGAAGAACATGAGGAGAAAAGATGAGGAGAAGCACACGAGGAGAAGAGATGAGGAGAAGAAGAGATGAGGAGAAGAGAGAGATGAGTTGAATGAGAGGAGAAGAACAAGAGGAGAAGATGAATGAGAAGAGAAGAGATGAGGAGAAAAGATGAGGAGAAGAACATGAGGAGAAGTGATGAGGATAAGAAAGAGAGGAGAAGAGATGAGGAGAAGAATGAGATGAGGAGAAGAATGAGAGGAGAAGAGATGAGGAGAAGAAAGAGAGGAGAAGAGATGAGGAGACGAATGAGATGAGAAGAGATGAAGAGGAGACGAATGAGATGAGAAGAGATGAGAAGAACAATAGGAGAAGAGATGAGGAGAAAATATGAGGAGAAAAACAAGAGGAGAAGAGAGGAGAAGAGATGAGGAGAAGAACGAGAGGAGAAGAGATGAAGAGATGAATGAGAGGAGAAGAGATGAGGAGAAGAGATGAGGAGAAGAATGACAGGACACGAGATGAGGAGAAGAATGAGAGGAGAAGAGATAAGGAGAAAAGATGAGGAGAAAAGATGAAGAGATGAGAGCAGAAGAGATGAGGAGATGAATGAGAGGAGAAGAGATGAGGAGAAGAATGAGAGGAGAAGAGATGCGGAGAAGAACGAGAGGAGAAGAAATGAAGAGAGAGGATAAGAGATGAGGAGAAGAATGAGATGAGAAGAGATGAGGAGAAGAACAAGAATTGAAGAGATGAGGAGAAGAACATGAGGAGAAAAGATGAGGAGACGTACACGAGAAGAAGAGATGAAGAGAAGAGATGAGGAGAAGAGAGAGATGAGTTGAATGAGAGGAGAAGAGATGAGGAGAAGAGATGTGGAGAAGAGATGAGGAGAAGAACAAGAGGAGAAGAACAAGATGAGAAGATGAAACAGAAGAGAAGAGATGAGGAGAAAAGATGAGGAGAAGAACATGAGGAGAAGAGATGAGGATAAGAAAGAGAGGAGAAGAGATGAGGAGAAGAATGAGAGGAGAAGAGATAAGGAGATGAATGAGAGGAGAATGAGATGAGGAGAAGAATAAGAGGAGAAGAGATGAGGAGAAGATTGAGATGAGAAGAGATGAGGAGACGAATGAGAGGAGAAGAGATGAGAGGAGAAGAGATGAGGAGAAAAGAGAGAGAGGTGAAGAGATGAGGAGACGAATGAGATGAGGAGGAGGAGAATGAGATGAGAAGAGATGAGAAGAACAAGAGGAGAAGAGATGAGGAGAAAAGATGAGGAGAAAAACAAGAGGAGAAGAGAGGAGAAGAGATGAGGAGAAGAACGAGAGGAGAAGATATGAGGAGATGAATGAGAGGAGAAGAGATGAGGAGAAGAACGAGAGGAGACGAGATGAGGAGAAGAATGAGAGGAGAAGAGATGAGGAGAGATGAGGAGAAGATATGAAGAGATGAGAGGAGAAGAGATGAGGAGATGAATGAGAGGAGAAGAGATCAGGAGAAGAATGAGAGGAGAAGAGATGAGGAGAAGAACGAGAGGAGAAGAGATGAGGAGAAGAACGAGAGGAGAAGAGATGCGGAGAAGAACGAGAGGAGAAGAAATGAAGAGAGAGGAGAAGAGATGAGGAGAAGAATGAGATGAGAAGAGATGAGGAGAAGAACAAGAATTGAAGAGATGAGGAGAAGAACATGAGGAGAAAAGATGAGGAGACGTACACGAGAAGAAGAGATGAAGAGAAGAGATGAGGAGAAGAGAGAGATGAGTTGAATGAGAGGAGAAGAGATGAGGAGAAGAGATGTGGAGAAGAGATGAGGAGAAGAACAAGAGGAGAAGAACAAGATGAGAAGATGAAACAGAAGAGAAGAGATGAGGAGAAAAGATGAGGAGAAGAACATGAGGAGAAGAGATGAGGATAAGAAAGAGAGGAGAAGAGATGAGGAGAAGAATGAGAGGAGAAGAGATAAGGAGATGAATGAGAGGAGAATGAGATGAGGAGAAGAATAAGAGGAGAAGAGATGAGGAGAAGATTGAGATGAGAAGAGATGAGGAGACGAATGAGAGGAGAAGAGATGAGAGGAGAAGAGATGAGATGAGGAGAAAAGAGAGAGAGGTGAAGAGATGAGGAGACGAATGAGATGAGGAGGAGGAGAATGAGATGAGAAGAGATGAGAAGAACAAGAGGAGAAGAGATGAGGAGAAAAGATGAGGAGAAAAACAAGAGGAGAAGAGAGGAGAAGAGATGAGGAGAAGAACGAGAGGAGAAGATATGAGGAGATGAATGAGAGGAGAAGAGATGAGGAGAAGAACGAGAGGAGACGAGATGAGGAGAAGAATGAGAGGAGAAGAGATGAGGAGAGATGAGGAGAAGATATGAAGAGATGAGAGGAGAAGAGATGAGGAGATGAATGAGAGGAGAAGAGATCAGGAGAAGAATGAGAGGAGAAGAGATGAGGAGAAGAACGAGAGGAGAAGAGATGAGGAGAAGAACGAGAGGAAAAGAGATGAGGAGAAGAACGAGAGGAGAAGAGATGAGGAGAAGAGAGAGAGGAGAAGAATGAGATGAGAAGAGATGAGGAGACAAATGAGAGGAGAGGAGATGAGGAGATGAGTAATGTGATGAAAGAGGGTTAGATGGTGTGTATGTGTGTGTGTGTGTGTGTGTGTGTGTGTGTGTGTGTGTGTGTGTGTGTGTGTGTGGGTTGGCTTAGCGGGGGCGTAGAGTGGGCACCAGTAATGTTCCATGTGGGCTGCCTTGTCTCACCCCTGTGCCTGGCCAAAGTTGATGGCACACACACACACACACACACACACACACACACACACACACACACACACACACACACACACACACACACACACACACACACACACACCATGCAGCATCTGTGTAACCACATCATAGACACACACAGAAAGATACATCAGAGGGAGGCATGGTCTGAATTAGCCCACTCTGTGAACACCGGCCAGTGGCTATTTTTAGTCCAACAGCAAGGCTTGTATTTCTCACGAGAGAGAGACAGACGCCAGATGTATTTAAGTCCAAGGGGGCATCTGTCTGTGTATGACTTAATGATGTGCATGTAAACTTGACGATCCCACTCACTGTTTTTCAATTTTTAATTGTTTTGCCATATCATGGGTGTTTTGTCCTCTAGTAGTCTGCTTACTTGAGGGCTGGAAAGTGCAGTTGTGTTTTTAGCCTGATTTCACACTGGCACACACTCCCACTGGCAACAGGCCTCACACACTCTCCTCACTCGCCATCTCTCTCTCTCTCTCTCTCTCTCTCTCTCTCCCTCCCTCCCTCTCCTCACCACCTGTAACTTATCCTCCCTCCCTCTCTCTACTGCCTCTCCTCACCACCTGTAACTTATCCTCCCTCCCTCCCTCCCTCTACTGCCTCTCCTCACCACCTGTAACTTATCCTCTCTCCAGGAGAGAGGACTGACTGACTGCAGTTACAAACACTCTACATGATGGAGCAGCAAAATATTGAACTTACTTTCTGAAGTTATTTCATAGTGAGTGCTACTGTGAGAATGTGAGTTGGTAGTTATTACCAATAACATAACCTCCTTTTACTTGCTGTTTGGGGTTTTAGGGAGAGGCAGTAGGAGAGAGAGGCAGGAGAGGGAGGCAGGAGGAGAGGAAGGCAGTAGGAGAGAGAGGCAGGAGAGGGAGGCAGGAGGAGAGAGAGGCAGGAGGAGAGGAAGGCAGTAGGAGCGGAAGGCAATAGGAGAGAGAGGCAGGAGGAGAGGAAGGCAGGAGGAGCGGAAGGCAGGAGGAAAGGAAGGCAGTAGGAGAGAGGCAGTAAGAGAGAGAGGCAGTAGGAGAGAGAGGCAGTAAGAGAGAGAGGCAGGAGGAGAGAGGCAGGAGGAGAGAGGCAGGAGAGGAAGAAGGCAGTAGGAGAGAGAGGCAATAGCGGAGAGAGGCAGGAGGAGGGAGATGCAGGAGAGGAGGAAGGCAGGAGGATATAGAGGCAGAATAGCAAGAGAGGCAGGATAGCGAGAGAGGCAGGAGAGATAGAGGAGATAAGGTGAGGGAAGCAGGAGAGACAGATGGATCCCCAGTGGTGAAGGGTACACAGCCTCCTCTGAGCCCCCTCAGGTGGGCACAACCTTGGCTCTCTCCTGCCCCCTTCTTGCCCCCCCTCGCCACGCCCAGAGGGGTACCCAGGCATCCTGCAGGCAGGCAGCTGTTTTTTGGGTGTCCTTTCCTTAACCCCTTATCCCTCACCACTCACCCCAGGGAAGGGACAGGGACAAGTCCCCCCCACTACTGCTGCTGGTACCCCAGCCAGCCTCAATCTGTGGGACACCCAAGGACATCCTCTGATCATAACACACTTACAAAGGATACAGAGGATAGCACTGAGAGATGGAGTGAGAAAAGACAGATACCTTTGGATATAATGCAGTCCAGAGTAAGCAGGGAATGAGAGGTGTGTGGACAAGGTGTGTGAGTGTGTGTGAGTGTGGACAAAGTGTGGGTGTGCGTGGGTGCGTGCGTGTGGTCTGTCTCATGACCAGGGCCTGCTCAGTGTTTACAGACCTCTATTTTCTTGACTGGAACTCAGGCCGGCCTCCCACCATGCACCTCTCACCACACAGCTCACAGAGGATAAACAATATTCACGGCCAAGTGTAAAAAACCCAGAGTTTCACCTCAACTACCGCCCTCTACACCAGCTGTGGGAGGCCAGAGCAGGGGCTGTGTGAGGTGTGTGTGTGCAAATGTCCGTGTGTGAGAGAGAGAGCAAAAGACTGTGTGTGTGTAGGTGTGGGCGGCAGTGTGTGTGTGTGTGACTGGGGTTGCAGGACGGGTGACTGTTGGATTATGAGGTTGTCACCTTGTCCTGACCCCAGACCCCAGTCATATTGCTGTTTTATCATCATAGAGTTGGCCCTGTGAAATCCCCTTCTGACTGCTCTGTTTGCTTTGTTCTCTGTGCTGTATTTGTAAGGGGAGAGGCAAAGGTGAAAAGGATGTGCTGCTTACCGTCAGCAGGGAAAATTCCCTGGAAAACTATGAGAGCCATCCTTTGAAGAGTGAGTGGTTGTATGTTTGTGTGAAAGGGTGTGGGTGATTATGATTCAACTTTTCACTAAGGTGCATAACAGTAAGTCTTGAATATTCTTGTATGTTCTCTCTGCTGTGGGGTTTCTGTTGTGTGCATATGGCATTTCTTGTCCCGTGACTTCATAGTTACATGTTGTCTTCTTTGTTTGTGAGTGCTGTTTGTGTCTGTTCCTTCCCCCTTTTAACTTTGGTATGGATGAAAAGTGTCTGGGTTTCTTTATATCCGTCTCTTCTGTTAGTCATATTAACCCACAAAACAGCTGCATGTCCACTGCTACACACACACACACACTAACTTGAAATGATCTGACAAGATGTGATTGGACATTGGAATATAGTGAAGACCTTTCAAAACCACTGACTGATGATGCATGTTCTGGGTTATTTATTTAATACGTCAGAATTGAGACCTACGTTAAGCACCGTAAAGCTATGTTGTTGAAGCGGGATTCGTGACAGTACCCCCCCTCCGACGAACGCCACCGTGCGGACTACCTGGAGCGCCAGGGTGGAGGCGGTAGAAGTAACGAAGCAGGTCGTCATCAAGGATCTGACGCCGAGGAATCCAACTCCTCTCCTCTGGACCATATCCTTCCCAATCCACGAGATATTGGGTCAGAAACTCTAAGGAGGACCTTCCTGGCCCGATGCCAGGTCCGGTGGCAACGACGAATGTGGGCCTGGACAGAAGGAACCGAAAGATCCCTCTCCTGAGAAGGAAACAAGGGAGGTTGGTATCCGTACAGGCATTGGAAGGGGGACATCCCAGTGGCAGATGAAGGAAGGGTATTATGGGCATACTCGACCCAGGGTAATTGAGATGAACAAGAGGTGGGATCAGAGGAGACAAGACAACGCAGCGTGGACTCCATCTTCTGGTTGGCTCTCTCCGCCTGACCATTAGATTGTGGGTGAAATCCAGAAGTGAGACTGACTGTAGCTCCAATGGCCAAACAGAAGGATCTCCAAACAGCAGAGGTAAACTGAGGACCACGGTCAGAAACAATGTCACTGGGCAATCCGTGGACCCTGAAAACCTCCCTAACCAGGATCTCGGACGTCTCCGTGGCAGATGGAAGCTTGGAGAGAGGGACAAAATGAGCAAACTTGCTGAATCTGTCCACAATGGTCAGAATGACCGTGTTCCCAACAGAAGGGGGCAATCCCGTGACAAAATCCAGGGCCAGATGCAACCAAGGTCGCCGAGGAATAGGTAGGGGGTGAAGAAGCCCAGAGCTGGGCCGATTGGTACTTTTGTTCTGAGCACAAACAGGACATGCGGCAACAAACCTCCGGGTATCTTCTCCCATGGCAGGCCACCAAAATCGTCTGCGCAGTAGCGCCATAGTCCGAGCAACGCCAGGGTGACAAGCTATCTTGCTGGCGTGGGACCACTGAAGAACAGCAGAACGGACCGACTCAGGCACGAACAACCGACCGGGTGGACCGTTACTGGGGCCGGGCTGCGTCCGAAGGGCCGCCATCACATCCTCCTCAATCCTCCATGTAACGGCTCCCACGACAAGGTTCTGGGGAAGAATCGTCTCAGTCTTGGCCCCACTCTCATCCGTCTTGGAGAACATCCGGGACAAGGAGTCCGCTTTGCCGTTCTTCGACCCAGGTCGGAACGTCAGGGAAAAATTGAAGCGTCCAAAAAACAAAGCCCACCTGGCCTGACGGGAGTTGAGACGTTTAGCCGATTGCACGTAAGCCAGATTCTTGTGGTCAGTCCAGACCACAAACGGTTGCTCCGCTCCCTCCAACCAGTGACGCCACTCCTCCAAGGCAAGCTTCACAGCGAGAAGCTCCCGGTTACCCACATCGTAGTTTCTCTCAGCTGGTGAAAGACGACAAGAGTAGAAGGCACAGGGATGGAGTTTACCGTCAGTGGAGCTACGCTGGAACAGGATGGCACCCACCCCCACATCAGACGCGTCCACCTCAACAACAAACTGACGGGAAGTGTCAGGTTGAGAGAGAATCGGCGCGTTGGTGAATCGGCTCTTCAAGTTCAGAAATGCTCGGTCTGCCTCAGGAGTCCAACAGAAAATTCTGGTGCAAGATGTCAGAGCAGTTAAAGGGGCGTCCACCCGGCTGTAATCACGGATAAACCTCCGATAGAAGTTTGCAGATCCCAGGAATCTCTGGAGCTGCAATCTCGTACCGGGCCGGGCCCAATCCCGAACCGCCCGAACCTTCTCTTGGTCCATCTTGATCTCACCCCTGGAGATGATGTACCCGAGGAAGGATGTAGTGTGGGCGTGAAAATCACACTTCTCTGCCTTCACAAACAGACGGTTCTCCAATAACCGCTGCAGGACCTGCTTAACATGCTGGATGTGGCTGGAAAGCTCCTTGGAGAAAATCAGAATGTCATCCAGGTAAACGAACACAAACAGACCGATCATATCCCTCAGCACGTCATTCACCAAACCTTGGAACACTGCTGGAGCGTTGGAAAGTCCAAACGGCATCACCTGGTACTCGAAATGTCCCATAGGTGTATTGAATCCAGTCAACCACTCGTCCCCCTCTTTGATCCGAACCAGATGATACGCATTGCGTAGATCAAGCTTCGTAAACACAGTAGCACCCGGTAAAGAATCGAAAGCGGAGCTCATCAAGGGCAAGGGGTACTTGTTCTTGACCGTAATATCATTCAACCGCCGATAATCAATACACGGTCGAAGAGAGCCATCCTTCTTACTCACAAAAAAAATCCAGCTCCCAGGGGTGATGACGAGGGACGAATTAGACCTGCAGCAAGAGACTCCTTTATGTAGGTCTCCAGGGCTTCCCGCTCAGGTCGAGAAATACTGTATAACCGTCCCTTGGGAAAGGCAGCTCCAGGGAACAGCTTAATTGTACAATCATAAGGTCGGTGGGGAGGAAGTGACTGAGCTTTCTGCTTACTGAACACCTCACCCAACTCGTGATATGTTTCAGGAACCAAGGACAAATCAGGAGGAGCAGACTCACTGACCCGACTGGGGACAGCATGAGAACAGGCAGTCCTGAGGCAGTTAGCATGGCACTCAATGCTCCAACTAGTTACCTTACCAGTCACCCAATCGAACAAAGGATTGTGTTCTCTTAGCCAGGGGTATCCAAGAACCAGAGGAACATGGGGGGAAGGCAAAATGAAAAAAGAAATAACCTCTGAATGATTCCCCGACAACAACATCTTAACCGGTTCAGTCCTCATAGTGATCCGTGCCAGAATACTGCCGTTCAGAGTGGTTGCTTCAATGGCTTCCGGTAATTGCTCCTTGGAAAGCCCCAGCTGTTCCACTAAGTCGGCATCAATGAAGCTGTCATCGGCACCTGAATCGATGAAAGCGTTAATCGCTAAACTCTGATTCTTATTTATGAGGGTAGCAGGAAAACGAGGTCTGACAGGGCTCTTGAGAGGTTGAAACTGGCTCGCTAACAAACCTCCCAAACTTAACGAGCCGAGCAGTTTAACGGGCGCTGAGGACAAACGGAGATGTAATGTCCCGTCTACCACAGTAGAGGCAGTTGTTGGTCTCACATCTACGTTGGCGCTCGTCCTTAGTTAACCCGTGCAGCCCCACTTGCATAGTTTCAGGATCTGGCGGCAGGACTCCTCCACTAATCCCGTGTGAAGGAAAATGATCAACCTGTTCTGGTCCACTTCCGGACCCGAATGGTAACCGAGTCTCAGATTGATTAGATGGACCCCACTGCTTCTCCCCCCTTCTCTCTCGGACTCTATTATCTACCCGAATAGCTAAGGTGACCAAGCTGTCTAGATCACTAGGCTCTGGATAGGATATCAGCTCGTCCTTGAGTTGCTCCGACAACCCCTGGTAAAAAGCCGCTTGTAGTGACTCCTCATTCCAACCACTCTCCACAGACAATGTCCTGAACTCGATCATAAATTCTGCCACACTGCGAGCTCCTTGGCGAAGAGTGAACAAACGTTTAGCTGCGTCCTTACCTCGGACTGGATGGTCAAAAAGCTTTCTCATCTCTCCCATGGACTCCTGGTATGAAGCCATGCAGGACTCCTGTCGTTCCCAAACGGCTGAAGCCCATTCCAGAGCTCTTCCACGCAGCAGTTCAATAACAAAGTCTATCCTAGCCTTGTCAGAGGCGTAAGAATGGGGCTGCAGATCAAACACTAACCCACACTGCATAAGAAAAGAACGGCATCTTCGCAAATCCCCTTCATATACCTTGGGTTCACGGAAGGAATCCGCACCAGACACGGCAGGTGAGATGGGTGAAACAGGTGGTGAATGAATCGCCGGCAAACTGAGCTGATCCTGGATTTGTGTCAAGCTAGCAGATAAGTTCTGGATTGAACCCGCTATCTCCTGTAGCGCCGTCTTGTGTTGTCCCAATGTCTTCCCCTGCTGGGTAATGGCATGGCAAACGGAGTCCAGGTCCGCTGGGTTCATCCTTGGCCGGATCGTTCTGTCACGTTCTTTCAAAATCGAACCCAGAAGCAGACCAGGACAAGGAGAGTAGGAAGAAGGTGAGTATTTATTTACAAGTGAATGTGAATGGGTAGATATATCCAGGTGGCGTAGCGGGCAGCGGTGGTGAGTTGATGGGAGTAAATAGGTGGATCCAATGGGGTAGCGGAATCCTCCGACGACTAGGCGGGAATGGGGTAAATGATCCGGGTGAGTAACTGAAGACAGAACAAACGGAGGTAAGTTTAAGGCAAGCAATACGTAAAAAACAACAAAACAAATTCTATCCAACTTGAGGCTGATACTATGGCACAACATACTGTTCATGGCTAACGATCCGGCAGGGAATGGATGTCAGGTCAGAGCTTTTGAAGGGGAGAGGTGATGATCAGGACAGGTGTGCAGATTACTGATGGGATACAGGTGCGGGTGAACATCGATCTCCCAACAAGCTAATTCCCCGGCAACCAGACAGGGTGCGTTCCAGGACACCGGAAACACACTCCAGGACAGAAACACAGGCAAACACAGACTCAGGAAGCGGGATTCGTGACAAGGAGAGTCACCTTTGGTGGAAGTCGTGACACCCAGTTCCCCCCCCTGGCGCACGGCTCCTGCAGCGCGCCGCCGCTGGCCTCGAGGGCGACCCGGAGGGCGAGGCGCAGGGCGATCCGGATGGAGGCGGTGGAACTCCCTCAGTAGTGATAGATCGAAGATGTCCTCCACCGGTACCCAGCACCTCTCCTCCGGACCGTACCCCTCCCAGTCCACGAGGTACTGTAGGCCCCTCACAGTCTAGAGTCCAGAATGGAACGTACAGTGTACGCCGGGGACCCCTTGATGTCCAGAGAGGGCGGATGGACCTCCAGCACCTCACCTTCCTGCAGGGGACCAGCCACTACTGGCCTGAGGAGAGACACATGAAACAAGGTGTTAATAAGAAGGAAGTTGTAACCTATAACACACCTCGTTTATCCTCCTCAGGACTTTAAATGGCCCCACACCCTGTGGCCCCAGCTTCCAGCAGGGCAGGCGGAGGGGCAGGTTTTGGGCCGAGAGTCAAACCCGGTCCCCCGGTGCGAACACGGGGGCCTCACTGCGGTGACGGTCAGCGCTCCTCTTCTGCCGTCCACCAGCTTGTTTAAGTGATTCCTGGACGGCTCTCCAGGTCTCCTTCGAGTGCTGCACCCACTCCTCCACCGCAGGAGCTTTGGTGTGGCTCTGATGCCATGGGGCCAGGACCAGCTGGTAGCCCAACATGCACTGGAAAGGTGACATGTTAGTGGAGGAGTGGCGGAGTGAATTCTGAGCCACCTCCGCCCATGGGACATACCTCGCCCATTCACCTGGCCGGTCCTGGCAATACGACCACAGAAACCTACCCACATCCTGGTTCATCTCTCCACCTGCTCATTACTCTCGGGGTGAAAACCTGAGGTCAGGCTGATCAAGACCCCCAGATGCTCCATAAACGCCCTCCAAACTCTGGACGTGAACTGGGGACCCCGATCAGAAATGATGTCCTCAGGCTCCCCGTAGTGCCGGATGACGTGGGTAAATAGGGCCTCCGCAGTCTGTAGGGCCGTAGGGAGACCGGGCAACGGGATGAGACGGCAGGACTTAGAAAACCAATCCACAACGACCAGGATCGTGGTGCTCCCCTGAGACGGGTGAAGGTCGGTGAGAAAACCCACTGACAAATGCGACCACGGCCGTTGTGGAACGGGGAGGGGCTGTAACTTCCCTCTAGGCAGGTGTCTAGGAGCCTTGCTCTGAGCGCACACCGAGCAGGAGGAAACATAAAACCTCACGTCCTTGGCCAAAGTGGGCAACCAGTACCTCCCCCAAAGTCCCCGCACTGTCCTCTCAGTACCAGGATGACCCGAAGAGGGTAGTGTATGGCCCCATCGAATCAAACGATCATGAACACCAAGTGGAACGTACTGAACACCCGCTGGACACTGAGGACGTGCGGGTTCCAACCGTAACGCCCGCTCGATTTCCGCGTCCACCTCCCATACCACCTGTGCCTCTCCTCGGTGTCATAGAGATGGGACAGCGCGTCGGCCTTAGTATTAAGGGAGCCTGACCTATAGGAGATCGTGAACCGAATCTGGTAAAAAACATGACCCACCTTGCCTGAATTGCGATTCAATCTCCTCACTGCCCGGATATACTCCAGATTATGACGGTCAGTCCAGATGAGGAAAGAGTGCTTGGCCCCCTCAAGTCAATGTCTCCACACCTTCAGTGCTTTTACCACAGCTAACAACTCCCGGTCCCCCACGTCATAGTTCCGCTCCGCTGGACCGAGCTTCCTCAAAAAGAAAGCGCAGGGGCGGAGCTTCGGTGGCATGTCCAAGCACTGTGACAGCACGGCTCCAACCCCAGCCTCGGACGTGTCCACCTCCACTATGAACGCCAAAGAGGGGTCCGGATGAATCAGCACGGGAGCGTCGGTGAACAGCTCCTTCAGACGACTGAAGGCTCTGTCCGCCTCCGCAGACCACCACAAACGCACCGGCCCCCCTTTCAGCAGTGAAGTAATGAGAGCAGTCACCTGACCAAAACCCCGGATAAACCTCCGGTAGTAATTGGCAAACCCTAATAACCGCTGCACCTCCTTTACCGTGGTCGGAGTCGGCCAATTACCCACGGCTGTAATGCGGTCACACTCCATCACTACCCCAGAGGTGGAAATGCGATAACCCAGGAAGGAACCGGCTTGTTTGAACACACATTTCTCAGCCTTGATGTACAGGTCATGCTCCAGCAGTCGCCCAAGTACTTTACGCACCAGAGACACATGCGCGGCGCCTGTGGCAGATTAGATCCGTATATCATCAATATACACAACCACACTCTGCCCGTGCAGGTCTCTGAGAATCTCGTCTACGAAAGATTGAAAGACGGCTGGAGCATTTTTCAACCCATATGGCATAACGAGGTACTCATAATGGCAAGATGTGTACTATATGCAGTCTTCCACTCATCTCCTTCCCTCCTGGATACGCAATCCTAAGGTCCAGTTTATGAAAAAACGCGCTGCGTGAAATGATTCTACCGCCATGGCGATGAGAGGTAGCGGGTAACTAAACCCCACTGTGATGGAATTTAGACCTCTATAATCAATGCACGGACGCAGACCTCCCTCCTTTTTCTTCACAAAAAAGAAACTCGAGGAGACGGGTGACGTAGAGGGCCGAATGTACCCCTGTCCTAGAGATTCAGTCTGTCTCCATAGCCACTGTCTCCTCCTGGGACAACGGGTACACATGACTCCTGGGAAGTGCAGCATTTACCAGGAGGTTTATCGCACAATCCCCTCGTCGATGAGATGGTAATTGGGTTGCCTTCTTTTTACAGAAAGCGACAGCCAAATCGACATATTCAGTGGAAACGTGGTCTGGACTCTCCACCGTCGTCACATCGATGGAAACTCCTCTGCACCTACCTGAACACTCCTCTGACCACCCTTGGAGAGCCCCCTGTTTCCATGAAATCTCAGGATTGTGATTAGCCAGCCAGGGAATCCCCAGCACCACCGGAAACGCAGGTGAATCAATAAGGAAGAGACTAATCCGCTCCTTATGATCTCCCTGCGTTACCATGTCCAGTGGAACCGTGGCCTCCCTGACCAGACCTGACCCTAATAGTCAGCTATCTCAGGAGTGCACGGGGAAGGGTTGGTCTAGCGGCACCAGCGGAATCCCTAGCCTTAATGCCAGTCCACGATCCATAAAGTTCCCAGCTGCGCCTGAATTGACTAGCGCCTTATGCTGGAGAGAGGGAGAAAACTCAGAGAAAGAAATTAGTAAGAACATGTGACCAACAGGGAGCTGGTGCTGACTCACCTGTGGTGACCGAGAAGTGCTCTGCCTGCCCTCTCGACTCACAGACGAGCTCCTCCAGCACCGATCCGCAGTGTGTCTTCTCCGACCACACCTGGTGCAGGAGGAGCCTCCTCCTCCGGTCCCTCTCGATGCGGCCCCCCTAACTCCATAGGGATTGGAGCGGGAGAGCCAGGAGGTGGAACTAACAGGGCCCGTTCAGCCAGCAGGTTGTCAATGAGTTCGTTGAGGGAGAGGGTGGCTTCCCGACAAGCTAGCTCCCTGCGGACGTCCTCCCGGAGGCTACATCGATAGTGGTCCATCAGGGCCCTGTTGTTCCACCCCGCTCTAGCGGCTAAGGTACGGAACTCCAGCGCAAAGTCCTGCGCTCCTCGTCTCCTGACGAAGGTGAAACAGCCATTCACCCGCAGCTCGGCCCTCTGGTGGGTGGTCGAACACGGCCCGGAACCGGCGGGTGAACTCTGGATAATGGTCCCTCGCAGAGTCTGGGCCATTCCACACTGTATTGGCCCGCTCCAGGGCTCGACCCGTCAGACAGGAGACGAGGACGCTCACGCTCTCCTCACCAGAGGGAGTCGGACGAACGGTAGCCAGGTACAGCTTAAGCTGTAGTAAGAGCCCCTGGCACCCAGCCGCCGTTCCATCGTACTCCCTGGGGAGCGCCAGACGCAGAGCAATGGATCTGGACGCCACCGGAGGAGTAGGTTGAGCCAGCGGGGTGAGGTAGGGAGACCACTCCTCTCCCATTGGTCCATTTTCTCCATCATTTGATCCATTGCTGACCCGATTCGGTGGAGAATGGCCGTATGATGGATGATACACTCCTCCACGGATGGGAGAGGGGGTGCAGCTGCTCCTGCTGACTCCATGGGTAATGGTGCGGGCTTCTGTCACACAGCCATGAGTGGTGGGTGTGGAGTCAAGCGCAGAGAGCAGAGGAAAATGGGGTAACCAAACTTTATTGCGGTATCCACAATTAACGCCAAAATCAACAGGCGAAGACAAAAGTGTCCAACCCAAAACTGGGCACAAACAGACAGGGAACACAACACGTAACCAACCTCGACTAACAGAAAACAAGCCAGCACAAAAGCAGCACAAAAGGGGATCGGTGGCAGCTAGTGGACCGGCGATGACGACCGCCGAGCGACACCCAAACAGGCAGGGGAGCCACCTTCGGTGGAAGTCGTGACAGAGTTTGTGTTGCTGAGATGCACTTGGAAAGTAAAGGAAGAAATACACAAGATGGGTTGAATAAATATATTTTCTATATTTTTTTTACGAATAAATAATTTCATTTGAAAACAAACAAAACAAACAATTAAATCTCGACCTCCATCCCTATAATGTCACAAAAATCGCAATAAAAATCCAGCTCTACTGCCACCTCTGGACCCCACTTCACATACCTGCAGTGGAACCAGAGCTGGCAGAAGTCACAGCACACCCATGGCACCTCAAACCTACACTCCTGCAGTGAGCTTGCAGGTGGATCACGCTCTTAAATAAATAAATAAAAACATTGATTAACATGGTTGTGCAAAATGTGGAAGTACTACAGCAACAATAGTAATTGATACAACTGAGAGAGAGGAAAAACCAACAGATGATGATTAACCTGAGAGTGGTGCCTTGGGTGGCGTGACAGAGGAGGCCGGTGGAGCTTTTCTCTTCCTTTTCTGTGCTGCAGTTGAGAGTAAAAGTAGTGTCAGACAGAGCATGAAAACACTTTTTAACTTTCTTACATCAATACCTCTGGAGGAAGCTGCAGAAGTTTTGGAGGAGGAGGACATGCCTTGAGGGCTGTGCTATGGACTGTGGATATGTAAAGAGAGGAAAAAAAACATTGCAGTTTTATAAAACATAACTAACATTCATTTTATGTAATTTAACATGTGTTTACCTGTGGAGGTGGCTGTATTTGAATTGCAGGGGGCAGGGACTCCAGACGAGACTGCTATGGTGGTGTGACCAGAGGAGACGGAGGAGGGAGTTGGTCCAGACGAGACTGCTGTGGTGGTGTGACCAGGGGAGACGGAGGAGGGAGTTGGTCCAGACGAGACTGCTATGGTGGTGTGACCAGGGGAGACGGAGGAGGGAGTTGGTCCAGACGAGACTGCTATGGTGGTGTGACCAGAGGAGACGGAGGAGGGAGTTGGTCCAGACGAGACTGCCAGCAGAGGCAATTGCGTCAATGGTCTCATCCATGCTCTTTCTCCTCTGCCTCGGCCTTCTCCTTCTCACCCCTCTCCTGACACTGGAGTGTGTATTCCTCCCCGGTGAGGCATGTAGCGACCACAGGGAGTCTTCTGTATCAGTCTATCCGATTCTTCAGGACAGTAAGGATGTGCCCCAGGTCCTTCGCTATCAGACCCTCCTCTATTAGGGGGTACTCTTCTAGAGCTAGTTTTAGAGCTGAGACTGGAGCAGGGACTGGGACTGGAACATGGGCTGAGGATCCTCCTGTGGTCGCTTTGGAGGAGGTGCTGATGGACGGCACAGTGCTGCTGGTTCCAGGAGAGGCGGTGGTGGGACACAGTAGGGACCGATACGGCATTAAACGGGACCCTTCATTGGCTGAAGGGTCAAAAGGGAACAGGTCATACTTCTTAATCCCTTCCACCACATAGCACATCCTTGAAGCGCTAGTACGGGTAGCGGAATACTCTGGAAAATTCTGATTTGTTTACCATGTAGGAGTTGTCAAAATGGCTAAGGCCTCTAGCTACCTTTGAGATCTCAGCCTTTTAAGGGCTAAGGTATGCCATGTCCAGCGGCTGCAGGACATGGGTGCAGTGTGGTGGAAGACAATGAAGTATAACCCCTTTGCCGCGAGCACCTCCGGTTCCATGTGGCTCTTGTGCCCATCAAAGAGGAGAAGGAGAGGACGCTTCTTTACTGCATGCTCAATGAAGTGCTGAAACCTCTTCCCGAACAGGTCCCCGTCAATGTAGCCACTGTTTGTAGTGTGTAGGGACAACTGGGGAAATACATGTGGTAGATGATAAATGGGGGGACATCCTCCCCAGCAGCATTGAAGCAGGCCAGCACTCTGATGTGCTCCTTGGTCCCCGGAGCCTGCAGGTACACGTGTTTTGCTCCCCGGGGAACCAGCACTTTGTGCCTGCTCTGGTCACTACAAATCCAGACTCATTGCAGTTATAGATTTGTCTGGGTTTCTCCCCCAACCCACTCTCCTCCAAGTGCTTCTCATAAGAAGTGAAGAAGGTATCCATCGTCGGACATGTAGCACACTCAGCTCTCCCCCTGTCCAGGGTGTCCGGCCTCCTCATGCTCAGGTTATTGTGCCTCCTCCTAAACATTTCCCACCTCTTCCCAGGTGGTGGGATTATTTCCCCTGGGTGCAGAAACCTACAATAGAATAAAATATAAAATTGTCCATCAGGATGGAAATGTTTGTTTTGGCATCACCATACACATCCACATTTACATCACACACATTGAGAACAATCATTATACATACATAAACACATGGAACACCAAATACCTGCTTATTTTGTCAGAGTATTTCATCAGCCTCTGTCTGGTGAAGGGGAACCCATGGCTGACGCAGTAGATACAGTACTGCACCAGAGAAATGATCCTTTTCATCCTGGTGCAAGCAATGTGGGTGGTTCACTGTGACAACCATGGGTCACCCGACCACTCAGCCTGTCCGCCAGTGTCTGCTGAGGTACACCATCCACCTTAGTAGATAAGAAAATGTAACTGTTGCTAGCAGACAAAATGTACATACACGTGGTAATCTCCTAAAAATGAAAGATGCCTAACCTTGGAAGCCTGGCGGATAGTCCCATGTCCAGCTCACTCCACTGCTTCCTCTCCATGCTGTGGTGGTAAATACATGTAGCTAAATGACTTGAGACACTATACACATTTTAGGAAGATAACCCAATCTGAATATGTATAAACATTTACATTTCAGAGCTAAGGCATTGAAAGGTGATGAAAGTTTTCACAATAACTGAAAGTGTACCCACATTTTGTTTGATGTTATCTATAATGAAAATGTGTATCCCAATTAGTTTAATATTGATGCGTACATTGTAACATTAGACTAAATACTGCCTCTATGTAGCTGTTGTAAGATGAAACATAGCCTACAGTGATACCGTGGCAAGGAAAAGAATGTGAACCCTTTGTAAATACCTGGATTTCTGCATAAATTGTTCATAAAATGTCATCTGATCTTCATCTAGGTCACAACAATAGACAAACACAGTCTGCTTAAACTAATAACACACAAATAATTATACGCTTTCATGTCTTTATTGAACACACCGTGTAAACATTCACAGTGCAGGGTGGGAAAAGTATGTGAACCCTTAGATTTAATTACTGGTTGACCCGCCTTTGGCAGTAAGGACCTCAACCAAACATTTTCTGTAGTTGCAGATCAGACCTGCACAATGATCAGAAGGAATTTTGGACCATTCCTCTTTACAAAACTGTTTCAGTTCAGAAATATTATTGGGATGTCTGGTGTGAACTGCTCTCTTGAGGTCACGTCACAGCATCTCAATTGGGTTGAGGTCAGAACTCTGACTGGGCCACTCCAAAAGGCGTATTTTCTTCTGTTGAAATCATTCTGTTGTTGATTTACTTCTGTGTTTTGGGTTGTTGTCCTGTTGCATCACCTGACTTTTGTTGAGCTTCAGTTGAAGGACAGATAGCCTAACATTCTCTAAGCTATTGCGTAGCGGTTTGTGTAGACTCCTGAACAAGACAGATGTTTTTTTAGGTTTTATTTACCGCCGTGTCTATTCATTTTCCAAATGCACGGCCACTTTCTCACTCTACATTTCTATAGAATTTTTGCTATAGAATTGCTGTAGAAATGCCTTAGCATACGTCATTCCCAAACATTCTAGAAATGTGTGAAAATGACCATATCTAAGTGATCGCTTGTCAGAAAATATAAAGAAAAGGTGTCATTTTCTTCCTGGGGGTGTATATGAACAGATTTGAATAATATTTCATGTTGTTAAAACACTGCCAGTTCCACTTTAAAGGGATACTTTGTGATTTTGTCATATCCATAGACTTCACAGGACACAGAGACATAACAATGGTATCCAAAACTTAATCTGACTCTGGGGAAGTAGTTATAGGGCCTCATTACCAAAATCCCAAAGTACCCCTTTAATGTCTACCATTCAAACTCCTGTTACTATCTGTTAGTTGATGATGAATCTTGCTGTTGTTCATTGATCTTCCATTGATAAACTGTGATGTAGAGTTGCTATGGAAAGTATGTTGCAATTAAGAGGTTAAAAAACACACACACACACACACACAGACACACACACACAGACACACACACACACACACACACACACACACACACACACACACACACACACACACACACACACACACACACACACACACACACACACACACACACACACACACACACACACACAAACTTCTGTTTCACTCTCTTTCATCTCTTTCCTTCTCCCCCACTCTTCTCTCTCTGGTAAGTTTCCATGTTATAACCTGAACCCTATCTATCCTCTCCAGTCTTTTCACTTAGAGCCAGTTAAACAGGAGGTTAAACCTGGTCTCGGTACCCCAGAATGTGCTGTGGTGCCTGGGCAGCCTGCCCACTCCACCCCCAGGCTCCATTTTGGAGCTAGGCCTCCCTGGGGACAGCCCCGCTGCCATGAGCCCTACTTACTACTCTGATTATGTCTCTGTGTGCCGGCCGCTCGATGGCCGTAATAAAATTACCATGGCAATATCACTATTAAATGATGTTGTCCCAGCATTACAATAACGCTTATGCTGTGCATTGGTGGAGGGGATAACATTTATTATGTCTTCTTCTCTGGATCAATATTGGCTCAGATGTATAAACCCAGATTAGCATTGTGAATATCAATTAAGGAAGCGAGTGGGTCGATAGCATTAACAAAAATAAGTTGGCTTCAAAACCTTTGGGGAGTTCCTCCCGTAGCTCAGGGATCTGCTCTGTCTCAATGGAATTCTGGAGGGGGACAGGGGGAGGGTGGATGAGAGGAGGGGGCAGGAGAAGACAGGAGGTTGAGAGAAGGGGGAGAGAGGACTGTGAGAGAAGGGGGAGAGAGGGCTGTGAGAGCCGGGGGAGAGAGGACTGTGAGAGAAGGGGGAGAGAGGGCCGTGAGAGCCGGGGGAGAGAGGACTGTGAGAGAAGGCTTTGAGAGCTGGGGGAGAGAGGCCTGTGAGAGCCGGGAGAGAGAGTCGAGAGAGAGGGAGGAGAGAGGACTGTGAGTGCCAGGGGAGAGAGGCGAGGGAGAGAGAGGAGAGAGGACTGTGAGTGCCAGGGGAGAGAGGCGAGAGAGAGGGAGGAGAGAGGACTGTGAGTGCCAGGGGAGAGAGGCGAGAGAGAGGGAGGAGAGAGGACTGTGAGTGCCAGGGGAGAGAGGCGCGAGAGAGGGAGGAGAGAGGACTGTGAGTGCCAGGGGAGAGGCGAGAGAGAGGGAGGAGAGAGGACTGTGAGTGCCAGGGGAGAGAGGCGAGAGAGAGGGAGGAGAGAGGACTGTGTGAGGAGGGGAAGAGGGGACTGTGAGTGCCGGGGGAGAGAGGACATATACTTTGTCAGTATGTGTAGGGGGAGAAGTGATGGGAGAGAGGTGAAGCGGAGAAGTGAAGGACGTAGGGGGGAAGAGTTAGAGAGGGGGAAAAGCACAACAATGAGGTACTACAGAGTAATCACCCACTGGGGAGAGGGAGAGAGGTGACAAAAAGGGTAGGGAGGGATACGGTGAGGAGGAGAGGAAATGGGGGATAGTAGAGAGATGGAGAGATAGAGTGGAGTGGAGTGGAGTGAAGGGAGTGAGAGAAAGGAGATAGATGTGTAAGATGGAGTATGGTTAGGGGTAGAGAGAAAGGACAAGGAAGACAATGAGGGTAGAGGTAGGAGGGGGGCAAAGGCAGAGAGAGAGAGCGAGAGAGTGAGCGGAACGAGAGAGAGAACAAAAAGGAGAGAGGGCTTGCTAATTCAGTGAATAGCTGTGAATAGCAGCCAAGTCTTTTTTGTATGAACATAATGAACAGATGGTTTTAGTGATTAGGTTACATGTGATTCAGGAAGCCAGGCTGAGGCAGTGCTATTAGCAGAGTGGAGAGGCTGTGATTCAGGAAGCCAGGCTGAGGCAGGGCTATTAGCAGAGGGGAGAGGCTGTGATTCAGGAAGCCAGGCTGAGGCAAGGCTGTTAGCTGAGTGGAGAGGCTAAGATTCAGGAAGCCAGTCTGAGGCAGGGCTGTTAGCTGAGTGGAGAGGCTGTGATTCAGGAAGCCAGGCTGAGGCAGGGCTGTTAGTTGAGTGGAGACGCTGTGATTCAGGAAGCCAGGCTGAGGCAGGGCTGTTAGGTGAGTGGAGAGGCTATGATTCAGGAAGCTAGGCTGAGACAGGGCTGTTAGCTGAGTGGAGAGGCTGTGATTCAGGAAGCCAGGCTGAGGCAGGGCTGTTAGCTGAGTGGAGATGCTGTGATTCAGGAAGCCATGCTGAGGCAGTGCTATTAGCAGAGTGGAGAGGCTGTGATTCACGAAGCCAGGCTGAGGCAGAGCTGTTAGCTGAGTGGAGAGGCTGTGATTCAGGAAGCCAGGCTGAGGCAGGGCTGTTAGCTGAGTGGAGAGGCTGTGATTCAGGAAACCAGGCTGAGGCAGGGCTGTTAGCTGAGTGGAGAGGCTGTGATTCAGGAAACCAGGCTGAGGCAGGGCTGTTAGCTGAGTGGAGAGGCTGGAAATTCTGTCAGCTGGAAAAAAGATTGGTAAAAATCAGTGGAGAGTATTCAAACAACACCTACACATTTTATTATACTCAAAAGTGGGGGAAATACACACACACACACACACACACACACACACACGCGCAATAATACACACATTCCTACAGCATACACAGAATATACAAATCACATAAGAACACATTGGAGCGCTCATGTATTGTTTCGCTCTTCTGTGGTGAGAGATATAAAGAGGTTTTTTATGAGCTGTGGCCCACTTTCAAAGCTTTGTGTCTGCATGTAAACAGATATTTGATATGAGAATAGTATGGTGCTGGGGGAACAGTCTTTGTGACTCCGTAAAATACAGAAATAGTCCTACTGGCCCACTAATATGTGTGTGTGGGTGCCTTTTGTTTTCTTCTGTATTTTTTGTGAATGTGTGTGCATGTGTGTGTGTGTGTGTGTGTGTGTGTGTGTTTTTGTTTATGTGTCTCTGTTTGTGTCTCTGTATTTAATTTTTTGTCTATCTTCCTGTGTGTGTGTTTTTCAATCAAATGTTCAGTCAAATGTATTTATAAAGCTGTTTTTACATCGGCAGATGTCACAATGTGCTATAAAGAAACCCAGCCTAAGCCTAAACCTAAGCCTAACCCCAAACAAAAATATAACTTAATGTAGAAGCACAGTGGCTAGGAAAAACTCCCTAGAAAGGCAGGAACCTAGGAAGAAACCTAGAGAGGAACCAGGCTCTGAGGGGTGACCAGTCCTCTTCTGGCTGTCCCGGGTGGAAATTATAGTACAGACTGTTCTTCAAGATGTTCAAATGTTCATAGATGACCAGCAGGGTCAAATAATAATCACAGTGCTTGTAGAGGGTGCAACAGGAGTAAATGTCAGTTGGGTTTTCATAGCCAACCATTCAGACCTTGGGACAGCTGGTACGGTAGAGAGAGTCAAAAACAGCAGGTCCGGGACACGGTAGCACATCCGGTGAACAGCCACACGTTCCATAGCCACAGGCAGAACAGTTTAAACTGGAGCAGCAGCATGACCAGGTGGACTGGGGACAGCCAGGAGTCATCAGGGCAGGCAGTCCTGAGGCATGGTCCTAGGGCCTAGGTCCTCAGGGAGGTGAGGGAGGGGAGGGATGGAGAGAGGGAGAGAGAAAGAATTAAAGGGAGCATAATTCACACAGGACACCAGATAAGACAGGAGAATTACACCTAACATAACAGGTGGAGCCTAGCCCCCTGGCACATAGACTACTGCAGCATAGATACTGGAGGCTGAGATGAGGGGGGGGGACACTGTGGCCCTGTCTGACAATATCCCCGGACAGGGCCAACCAGGCAGGATATAATCCCATCCACTTTGCCAAAGCACAGCCCCCACACCGCTAGAGGGATATCAACAGACCACCAACTTACTACCCTGATATAAGGCTGACTTTAGCCCCCGAAGATCTCCTCCACCTCACAAGCCTGAGGGGGCACAAGACCGGACAGAAAGATCACGTCTATGTCTCAACCCACTCAAGTGACTCACCCCTCCCAGGGACGGCATGGAAGAGCACTATTAAGCCAGTGACTCAGCTCCCGTAATACGGTCAGAGGCAGAGAATTCCAGTGAAGATAGGAAAGCAGACCAGGCAGAGACAGCAAGGGTGTTTCGTAGCTCCAGTGCATTGCTGTTTACCTTCGACTACCTGGGTCAGACTACACTCAACCTGCTGATGAGATGAGTCTTCAGTAAATACTTAAAGACAGAGACCTGAGTCTGTGTTTTTCACATGAAAAAGCAGACAATTCCATAAAAATGTATCTCTATAAGAAAAAGCCCTGCTTCCAGCTGTTTGCTTACAAATTCTAGGGACAATAAGGAGGCATAAGTCTTGTGACCGTAGCGTACGTGTAGGTATGTATGGCAGGACCAAATTAGATAGGTAGGAGCAAGCCCATGTAATGCTTTGTAGGTTAGCAGTAAAACCTTGAAATCAGCCCTAACAGGAAGCCAGTGTAGAGAGGCTAGCAATGGAGTAATATGATTACATTATTTGGTTCTAGCAGCTGTGTTTAGCACTAACTGAAATTTGTTTTGAACTTTATCCAGGTAGCCGGAGAGTAGAGCATTGCATTAGTTTAATTATTTATTTGACCTTTATTTAACTAGGCAAAACAGTTAAGAACACATTCTTATTTTCAATGACGGCCTAGGAACAGTGGATTAACTGCCTGTTCAGGGGCAGAACAACAGATTTTTATCTTGTCAGCTTTGAACCTGCAAAAACGGTCCTAAAACGGAACCTTGAGGAACACCAAAACATACAAAGGACATACCATTCACAGAGACAAACAAATATCTTTCCGACAGATAAGATCTAAACCAGGCAAGAACTTGTCCGTGTATACCAATTAGTGTTTCAAATTTCTCCAAAAGAACGTGGTGATCGATTGTTTCAAAATAAGCACTAAGGTATGAGGTACTAAGGCCTGAGGACAGATGCAGAGCCTTGGTCTGACGCCATTAATCACTGCTGATGTGAAAGCCATCCTCTCTTGGGGAATGCTGCTTTTTAGTTAGCTTTCACGACAGATTATTTTTTTTGGGGGGGATTGTTGTTATTCTTCTCAATTAGGTTGGAAAAATAGATTGCTCGAGCAGCAGTGAGGGCTCTTTGATATTGCATGGTACTGTCTTTCCAAGCTAGTCGGATGACTTCCAGTTTGATGGAGCTCCTATTCCGTTCTAATTTTATGGATTCTTGCTTCAGGGCTCGGGTATTTTCTGTATACCATGGAGAAAAAGTTTTTTTTGTTTTTAGTGGTTCGACTGCATCTAGGGTGTTATGCAAGGTTAAATTTAGATTCTCAGTTAGGTGGTTAACCAATGTTTGTACTCCGACTTCTGGAAGGGCATCTAGGTATCTTTGGGTTGTCTGAAAATTTATAGCACGGCTTTTGATGATCCTTGGTTGGGGTTTGAGCAGATAATTTGTTGCGATAGCAAAGATAATTTGATGCTGGTCCGATAGTCCAGTATTATGATATTATTTTTCTCTTTACCTTTTTAATCAGTGTGTGTGAGTGTATCATTATACTCCCTGATCACTGAGGTCCGGCACACTCATGCTGTGTTAGTCAGAGAATAGGAAGTGCAGTGTCTGTTATGGTTAGTTTCTGTCCATCAGACACTCACTCTGCCTGTGTGAGCCAATCCCATGAGCCATAGTCATTATTGAATCAGTTACATAATATTGTATATTCAGCAAAGCAGGTGAGATCATCATGCACATGTAATTGTAAGTATTTCTGTCTCTAGATGTCTGCCAGTTGACCAGTGTTTTCAGTTTTATTTGTCCCTCTGTGTGTATGTGCCTACAAAATCTGTTACTAATAAACTGGTGAATATTTCTCCAGAATCTAGTGTGTGTGTGTGTGCGTGTGCGTGTGCATGCGTGTGTGTGTGTGTGCTTTTGCGTGTGTGCTTGTACTTGGTAGCCTTCCGGCATTCAGCACAGACATGGAGTGTCTCCGGCTCCTTGGGGACCTGTATGTGAATCAGTCTGGCCTCAATCACACATCCATAAAACCAGACTAATACGCTGATTATGACTGACCATTTTCCAGGACTCATCAGTTTTCCAAAACATCCCAAAATGGTTCTGATTATTGGTCCCGTGTCATCAAGCCAAGTAGGGTGTGATCAAGTTATCATTCAGTCAGTCTGTTGGCCCAAGGATGATTAAAGATTACATAATACTCTCTGTATGTCTGTATATAACATAGGCCTAACACTGCAACCCACACTATACTCTCCATACTATATAACACAGGCCTTACCCTACACCAAACACTATACCCTCCATACAATATAACACATGACTCACCCTATACCCCACCCTATACCCTCCACACTATATAACACAGGCCGCACCCTATACCCCACCCTATACCCTCCATTCTATATAACACAGACCTTACCCTATACCCTCCATTCTATATAAATCATATCATACCCTATACCCCACTCTATACAACACCATATACCTTACATACAATTTAAAACAGGCCTCACCCTACACCCCACCCTAAACCCTCCATGCTATATAGCACTGGCCTTGCCCTATACCCCACCCTATACACTCCTTACTATATAACAACGACCTTACCTAACACCCCACTATACCCTCCATACTATAAATAACAAAGAACTTACCCTATACCCCACCCTATACCCTCCATTCTATATAAATCATATCTTACCCTATACCCCACTATACCCTCCATTCTATATAAATCATATCTTACCCTATACCCCACTATACCCTCTATTCTATATAAATCATATCTTACCCTATACCCGACTATACCCTCCATTCTATATAAATCATATCTTACCCTATACCCCACTATACCCTCCATTCTATATAAATCATATCTTACCCTATACCCCACTATACCCTCCATTCTATATAAATCATATCTTACCCTATACCCCACTATACCCTCCATTCTATATAAATCATATCTTACCCTATACCCCACTATACCCTCCATTCTATATAAATCATATCTTACCCTATACCCCACTAGACCCTCCATTCTATATAAATCATATCTTACCCTATACCCCACTATAGCCTCCATACAATTTAACACAGGCCTCATCCTATACCCCACCCTATAGCCTCCATGCAATTTAACACAGGCCTTACCTTATACCCCACCCTATACCCTATTTATTGCCTTACGTCCGTAATCTTACCTCATTTGCACACACTGTATCTAGATTTTTTTCCTATTGTGTTATTGACTGTACGTTTATTTATTCTATATGCAACTCTGTGCTGTTGTTTGTGTCGCACTGCTTTGCTTTATCTTGGCCAGGTCGCAGTTGTAAATGAGAACTTGGTCCTATCACAGTGCCATCCGTTTTGTCACCAAAGCCCCATATACTACCCACCATTGCGACCTGTACGCTCTCGTTGGCTGGCCCTCGCTTCATACTCATCGCCAAACCCACTGGCTCCATGTCATCTACAAGACCCTGCTAGGTAAAGTCCCCCCTTATCTCAGCTCGCTGGTCACCATAGCATCACCCACCTGTAGCATGCGCTCCAGCAGGTATATCTCTCTGGTCTGCCCCAAAACCAATTCTTTCTTTGTCCGCCTCTCCTTCCAGTTCTCTGCTGCCAATGACTGGAACGAACTACAAAAATCTCTGAAATTGGAAACACTTATCTCCCTCACTAGCTTTAAGCACCAGCTGTCAGAGCAGCTCACAGATTACTGCACCTGTACATAGCCCACCTATAATTTAGCCCAAACAACTACCTCTTTCCCTACTGTATTTATTTTATTTATTTATTTTGCTCCTTTGCACCCCATTATTTGTATTTCTACTTTGCACATTCTTCCACTGCAAATCTACCATTCCAGCATTTTACTTGCTATATTGTATTTACTTTGCCACCATGGCCTTTTTTTTCCTTTACCTCCCTTATCTCACCTCATTTGCTCACATCGTATATAGACTTGTTTCTACTGTATTATTGACTGTATGTTTGTTTTACTCCATGTGTAACTCTGTGTCGTTGTATGTGTCGAACTGCTTTGCTTTATCTTGGCCAGGTCGCAATTGTAAATGAGAACTTGTTCTCAACTTGCCTACCTGGTTAAATAAAGGTGAAAAAAAAAAAAAAATATTCCAACCTATACCCTCCATACTATAAAACACATGCCTTACCCTATACCCCGCCCTATACCCTCCATACTACATAACACAGGCCTCACCCTATAACCCACCCTATACCATCCATACTATAAAACACAGGCCTTACCCTATACCCTCCATACTATATAACACATACCCCACCCTATACCCCACCCTATATCCTCTATACTATATAACACAGGCCTCACCCTATACCCCACCCTATATCACCCATATTATATTACACAGGCCATACCCCTTACCTTATACTTCATACCCTATACCTTATACCCTATACCCAGCCCCACCTCCTGCCCCCTCCAAAGCTCCTGTCCCAGCCCCAGCCACAGCTTCTCTACCAGCCCGATTCCCATGCCCAACCCCTGCTCCTGCCTCAGGCTCATCTCCAGCTCCTGCTTCAGCCCCAGCTCCTGTCCCAGCCCCAGCCCCAGCCACAGCTTCTCTACCAGCCCCATTCCTATGCCCAACCCCTGCTCCTGCCCCAGGCTCATCCCGTGCTCCTGCTTCAGCCCCAGCTCCTGTCCCAGCCACAGCTTCTCTACCAGCCCCATTCCCATGCCCAACCCCTGCTGCTGCCCCAGGATCATCCCCAGCTCCTGCTTCAGCCCCAGCTCCTTCCCCAGCTCCTTCTCCAGCCCAAGTCCCAGCTCCTGCCCCAGTTCCTGTCCCAGTTCCTGCCCAAGCCCCATTCCCATCTCCAGCCCCAGCTCCTGCCAGTTTCTGGTGTGGACAGGGGCATAGAGGATCAATCAAAGCCATTATATCTTATTACTAACCTTATTTCACTCAGGCCAGAGCTGGGCAGTATAGATCCATGCATTAGCCTGGCTGCCCCAATGTCCGGTCTGGAGTGTGAAGTCATGAGCTCTGCTGGTTGGCTGCTGCATAGCAACCTAGCAGTGCCAAAAGTCCTGGTCTGCCCTAGAAAGCCTATGTAAATTATGATCAACAGAATGGCCTCACAATATTTTGGCCTCTAAAATTAGTTTATTTTGATTAAGTTCAAACCCCATGGTGAAGTATTTTAAAGTTCGCTACAAATGGAGATATTGCATAAAATAGTGATCCATTCAGACAACAGGACCACATACAGGACCACATGCTGACACAGACCAATCACGGGCCGGAATCCTAAAAGGAGGCTCCCGGTTGACTATCTCCTGGAGGATGAAAATGACTACATCGACCATGATCTTTTGCTATTTCCAGGCACTTTCACCATGATCCTTAACGATTTTCCGGTGCCCTTCAACGCCATTCAGCAATATGGCATGCTTCAAATTCGAATACTTCCGGCTTTATGTGTCATCGGGACTTTTCCATAGGAATACGTGGATGACATCAGCGAAATCGCCATCTACTGGTTTTAAATGGCTATGGACTGCCCTTGATTTGGAGCACAGGGGAGTAGGCTGGGAGGAAATGTGTGTGTGTGTGTGTGTGTGTGAGTGTGAGTGTGTGTGTGTGCGAAATCGTGTGTCTGTTTTCGTGGAAAGGTGTTTCCTGAGAAGGCCACAGCATGAGGATTAATTGAAACGAAATTGACAGGGAACCTCCACTTGACTTTAGAATAGAGCCTCATACAACCAAAACAAAGCTTTAAAATAGCCTCTATTAGTGGAAAAGAGAAGAAAACACACACAGCTGGGAATCAAGTTCAAGTTCAGGTGTTTTGCACACACTCACACACACACACACACACACACACACACACACACACACACACACACACACACACACACACACACACACACACACACACACACACACACAAAACTGACGTAGCTGTGGTCAAAGACTGATTTAAGAACGTCAGAGGTTGAAGGGAAGTAGAGTTTTGGCTGCACGTTCTAGGGAAGTGAATCTGCCAATTCCAGCAAATTTGGCCAAAACCCACCAAACTCTTTACCATACTGTTGTGGTGGGGAAAACTGATGAGAATGTCACTATTGGCGGCCCTTTACCCACTATCAACCTCTCTCTCTCTCTTTCTCTCTCTCTGTCCCTCTCCCTCTCTCCTGCTCACTCTCTCTCACTCAGACAGAAACAGGAAGACATTTTAAAAGTTCACTTTATGCAGAATCAAAGAGTCTGGCTATGTGGAGTTAAGAAATTATCTGTCTGCTGGTAATGGATATTTGCTTTTGTGAAGCATACCGCGCACACCACACACACACACACACACACACACACACACGCACGCACACGCACGCACACACAAACGCATGCTGATGCACACCCAGACTGACTCCTCTCTACCCTTTATTGTTTTTAGTAATAAGAGAGAGTAATCGATACTGTCACAGTAACAAAGCAAAGAAATGAAAGAAACAAAACTGAGATTGACAGACAGGTGGGGTTAGCTATCTCTCTATCTCCTTCGGTCTCCCTCTCTCTATCTCCTTCGGTCTCTCTCTCTCTATCTCCTTCGGTCTCTCTCTCTCTATCTCCTTCGGTCTCTCTCTCTCTATCTCCTTTGGTCTCTCTCTCTATCTCCTTTGGTCTCTCTCTCCCTCTATCTCCTTCGGTCTCTCTCTCTCTCTCTCTCTCTCTCTCTATCCCCTTCAGTCTCTCTCTATCTCCTTCGGTCTCTCTCTAGCTCCTTCGGTCTCTCTCTCTCTCTCTCTCTCTCTCTCTCTCTCTCTCTCTCTCTCTCCTTTCTTCTGTCTTTCTCTCACTGTAGAGGTCGTTTTAAAGACAAGGCCTAGGCCAATCAAAGTGGAGTTGGTTAGCCCTAGTTGTGGCTCACTGATTGAGAGTGACATTGACACGATTACCACAGACAAACTTGATTAACAACGACATGGCACTCCCTTCTCCCCCCCCCCATACACAAATACTCTCTCTCATCCCCCCTTCTCTCTCCAATTTCTCTCTCGATCTCCACTCTCATCCCACTCTTATCCCACTGTCTCTCCCATCCAGCCTCACTCTTTTCCCTAACCTATCTCCCTATTCTTCTTATATCTCTTCTTATTATCTCCCTAGTCTCTCTGATTTGAAGGAGTGTGTGTTTTCGATGTGTCTGTGTGTGTGTGTGTTGTGATGAGGAGGAAAGAGGATTGTTCTGGCTGATGATCTAATAAGACTCCATCTCGTTTTTCAGCGCTGCCCTCAGCCCCTCTCCCAAACATGGTTAGTATCGGTGCCATGATTACTTTAATGAAGTCTGAGGGAAGTCACTTCTCTGGCCCCTCTACACATCTACCACCTGAGAGCCTGCCACTCTGGCCCAGCAGAGTTGCTCCTGGATGGTGAAAGACTCACTCTGTGTGGGTGCTCCATTTGGGCCTCCACCCCCCCCACTCCCACACCGAGCGAGTTTTACTATCTAGGCAAGGCTATAGGTTGTTCAATATGGCTGTTATGAGTGACATTGATCTCATGGAGTGTCACCCCTGACCCATCTTTCTATATGCAGCCCTGAGGAACCACACCAATATGGGCTATCAGCCTTTCACAATCTAATCACTGAACGCCATCATATCACTGAGAGCTGTTATTACAAAATGACTTTATGATTTGTCTATAGTTACCAAGCTAGCTGTTACAAACACACACGGTTGTGTTTCCCAGCGCAGGCTAGATTCAACACTTTTATCCGTCTCTCGTGTCAACAGGGATGTGTGTGTCCTTGTGTTGGAGTGTGGAAGTGTGAGGGTTTGCATGCGTGTGTGTATGTGTATCAGGTGTGTGTGCATGTCCATGCATGGGTGCGTGTCTGTGTGCATGTGTCCTGGGCCTCCTGGCTGATTCCACTATGTTGTTCATGCTATTGTCTCCACAGCCAAGTCTTCGCCTACGTTGAATGAGTGTTTCATAACCTAATTCTTCTTCAAGACCTGAAGTGTCTCCATTATTAGAGGCTTCAATAGAGAGTATGAAAGGTCAGGGCAGCAGGTTGCCCCAGAGAGAGGACACTGGAGATGGTCTTACTACCTGCCTGCCTGCCTGCCTGCCTGCAGCGCCAAGCCTGCCAAGTTGCTGCAGCGTTTCACAGTAGTGTAGTTTGGGATAATTTCATTGTATGATGCTATCACAGTGTGTCTGTTCAAGTATGTGTGTTTGTATTTGTGTGTGTGTGTGTGTGTGTGTGTGTGTGTGTGTGTGTGTGTGTGTTTGTGAATAATATGCACGTGCAAGTGACTGTGTGTGTGTTTGATTGTGTGTGTGTGTGACCGTGTGTGACTGTGTGTGCGTGTGTGTGTGTGTGTATGAGAGCCCTTTCATGAGGGCCTATCCCTAGGGGTGAGGTAGAGGGAGGGAGTCAGGGTGGGCCTGCACCCTGCTCCAGACCCTCTTTGATAACGCACTCTAATTGGTCTGAGTCTCACTCTCCTGAGAGGACTAATTAGAACAAGGTGATGAAGAGGAGAATAACACAACTTTCTTTCTCTCGCTCTCTCTCGCTCTCCCTCGCTCTCTCTCTCTCTCACTCTCTCTCGCTCTCTCTCGCTCTCCCTCGCTCTCTCTCTCTCTCTCTCTCGCTCTCTCACGCTCTCTCTCGCTCTCTTTCGCTCTCTCTCACTCTCCCTCGCTCTCCCTCGCTCTCTCTCTCTCTCTCTCCCCCCCAACCCCCCACAACACCCTAGCAAAACTGAAGCCTACTTGATGGTAACAGCGCCTCACTGTAGCCCCAGTGGCCAGTTTTTAAGGCATTTCCCGACATCCTCAGGACATGGATAGACATCCAATTTCAATCTTGAACAACCTGGCTGCTCTCTCTCTCTCTCTCTTTTTCACTCTCTGTCTTTCTTTCTCTTTCTCTCTCTTGCTCTGTCTCTTTCTCTCTCTCTCTCCTCCTTACTCTCTTTTATTTTTTCTCTCCATCTGTCTCTGTATCTGTATGTCCTGTCTTTTTGTCTTTGTATATGTGTGTGTATAAGTGCTTTGTGTGTTTGTTCATAATCTACATGTGCAACTTTACATGCATGTGTGTGTGTGTGTGTGTGTCTGTGCATGTGTGAATGAGTATGTGGGAGGCACATACTGATTTACAGCATCACTACGACACATTGATTGAAATCCTCCTTTTATGGATTGGGAGATGTATTTCTCACCACAATAAATCACATGCATTCAGACACGTGACGTAAATCTACAGCAGTGACATGCAGCGAGGTCGGTGGCTGGGTAGACACGGGCTATAATCAAAGCCAGATATACTCAAAAATACACCTTAAGCCCAAGTTCACCATACAACAGATTACTCCAACAACCAGAGTGATATAGGCTATTAACCGAAATTGTCGAACAATTTTCACCAAATGTAAATACCAATGTAACCAAAATACATAAGCGGTATCATCTGTTGGCGGCATATTTCATATCATTAAGAAAAACTACACAGGGCTCAACACCAGGTCCTCCCACCCCTCTTTCTATTCTGGTTAGAGCTAGTTTGGACTGTTCTGAGCGTTGTTCAAGATCTTCAGTTTCTTGGCAATTTCTCGCATGGAATAGCCTTCATTTCTCAGAACAAGAGTCAATTGATGAGTTTCAGAAGAAAGTTATTTGTTTCTAGGCATTTTGAGCCTGTAACTGAACCATCAAATGCTGATGCTCCAGATACTCAACTAGTCTATAGAAGGCCAGTTATATTGCTTCTATAATCAGAACAACAGTTTTCAGATGTGCTAACATAATTGCAAAAGGGTTTTCTAATGATTAATTAGCCTTTTAAAAATGATCAACTTGGATTAGCTAACACAACGTACCATTGGAACACAGGAGTGATGGTTGCTGATAATGGGCCTCTGTACGCCTCTGTAGATATTCCATAGAAAATCTGCAGTTTCCAGCTACAACAGTCATTTACAACATTTACAATTAACAATCATTAGAAAACCCTTTTGCAATTATGTTAACACTGTATTTCTGATCAATTTGATGTTATTTTAACGGACAAAAATGTGCTTTTCTTTCAAAAACAAGGACATTTCTAAGTGACCCCAAACATTTGAACGGTAGTGTATGTCTACTTCACCATCTGCCCATTTTCTTGGTAAACTACAAGGTAGAGTAAACACTGTATTTTTTTTTACGATCCAATAGGTAATATGGTACACTTGTCGCAATTAGGTTTTAATCCAGATAGGCTAGAAAAGTGATCAAGATCTTCAATGAGACTGTGCAGGGATCCAGATTGCGGACTTAAGAAAGAACTATATTCATCGGCATACATTGACACTTTTGTTTTTATCCCCTTGATTTCTAACCCCTTGATGTTTTTGTTGGATCTAATTTTAATAGCTAGCATTTCAATGGCCATAATAAATAGATATGGAGACAATGGACAGCCTTGTTTAACTCCTCTTAAAAGCTCAATACTTTCTGGGAAGTAACCATTATTTACTATTTTACATCTGAGGTTGCTGTAAATAACTTTAACCCATTGTATAAGAGATTCACCAAAATTAAAGTAATCCAGCAATTTATATGTATATTCTAGTCGTACTTTATCAAACGCCTTTTCAAAACCTGCTATGAAGACCAGGCCTGGTATCTTTGATGTTTCATAATGTTTAATTGTTTCAAGTAATTGTCATATATTACCTTCAATATATCGTCCGTGTAAAAACCTGTCTGATCAGGATGAACAATATCTGGTAAAAAACTTTTTTATTCTATGTGCTATGCATTTCGTCAGGATTTTCACATCACAGCATTGAAGTGTTTAGAGACCTCCAGTTTTTTAAATTGACTGGATCTTTATACTTACCACCTGGGTCCTGTTTTAGTAGTAATGAAATCAGACCTTCTTGTTGAGTACCAGAAAGTCTACCATTTGTATAGTAATTAAAACATGCTAAAGAGGTCTGATATTCCTCTACTAGTATACCGTCAAGCCCTGGGGTTTTTCCAGACTGATAACATTTTGACTCAAAAAGTTCCTTTTCTGTAAGTTGGCCTTCTCACAGGTCTTTCTGTAAAATGTGTTAATTTTACATTATTATTATTAGGAAATAAATCCTTACAGCTAACACCAGTCAGTGGAAATGGAGGAGATTGAAAAGAAAACATATGCTTCAAATATTTTGCTTCCTTTGTCAAAATGGAATTTGGTGAATCATGGATGACTCCAAGATTTCTAACCAGTTTCTGTAAATTCTTCCTGGTATAATTTCTATGTTAATGATTCATGAAAAATGAAACATTTTGTGAATTTCTCACCATTTTCCATCCAATTTGCTTTATTTTTGTAATACATTACACTTGATCGTTATTGAATAAGTACCTCCATTTCTTTGTGTTGTTCCTCTAACCTATTCTGTGCCTCTATAGTACAGTTTCCATTACCATTTCCATTACCATTCCATTACCTGTGCTGTTACTTCCTATATTTCCTTTATTAGTCTAATCTCTTTTGACCTAAACTGCTTTTCTTTTAATGTTGAGTATTGTATTGAATGGCCTCTAAAAGCACATTTAAAAGTGTCCCTTACAATAAAGGGATCTGCTGTACCTATGTTGTGCAGAAAAAGAAAGTCAATTATTAATTATTTTGTCTTCATTAAGAACAAATTGATATCCAATAGGCTTTGATTAAGTGTCCAATATCCCCGTCCATGTGGAGTTATATCAAGGCCAGTTAGATGGTGGTCCGATCACACTCGGTCTCCTATTAATACTTTAAAAACTTTTCATGCCAGCAAGAATGAGACTAGGAAGTAATCAAGATGACTAGCTTGTTTAAGCCTCCTCCATGTATATCTCACTAGGTCAGGTTTTTCAGCCTCCATATAGCACATCAAATCAAATCAAACTTTATTTGTCACATATTCCGAATACAACAAGTGTAGACTTTACCATGAAATCCTTAAGTTAAGAAAATATTTACCAAGTAGACTAAAATAAAAAGAAATAATGAAAAAGTAACAATATGAATAACAATAATGAGGTTATACACAGGGGGCACCGGTACCAAGTCAGTGTGCGGGGGTACAGGTTAGTTGAGGTTATTTGTACATGTAGGTCATTTGTAAATATATCCACTTGTTCTAATGTATCCATGATATTTGTGATCTCCTTAAGTGCTTGAGGGTGATAGTTTGTAGAATTATTTCCTTTCTAATCCATTGAGGTACTTAAAACCGTATTATAATCTCCCACCATAATAATAGATGAATTAGTTGCTTGTGAGCTCAATAGATTATTATAGTGTGGATCATCATTATTTGGCCCATATATATTCATTCGCCAGATCTGTTTTTGGTCCAATAGCATATTTAAAATAATCCACCTTCCTTTTTTTGTTGTTTGTTTTTTTGGATCTGTTGCGGATCTGTTTGCACAGTTTGCACAGTTTGCACAGTTTGCACAGTTTGCACAGTTTGCACAGTTTGCACAGTTTGCACAATCAGATCAAATGTGTATTAAATAGTATAATCACCCTTTTTGAGTTTCTTTGCCCATGACAAAAATATATTTCTCCCTCCCAGTCCTTTTTCCACCCACCCTTATCTATATTTGTAGAATGAGTTTCCTGTAAACAATAGAGATTATATTCTTTCTCTTTTATCCATGTACATTTGTAATATTTTTTATGATCTGCTAAGCCATTGCAATTATAACTGGCTATACTTATTTCCCCACTTTTTAAATTATACTTACCACAACCAATGTTTGTAAACTTACCATTAAAAAGCACCATGATTATTAAGTGTCAATATAGCTGTACCATAATATTTGCCCTAATATTCCACCCACTAAAACCTCCCACCATGTCTAGGTCTGTTGTCACTAAGACCATCAGACCATCTCCCTGACTCATGATGCACCTTTGAGTCCTCAGGCAAACCCTTAGCCGCCAAATGGCTTTGGCCAGAGGGAAAAACGAGGGAAAAATGAGCAGTCCCATGATAACATAAATATCTATGAGGGTGCTTAAGATAACTAACCAAACAACCTGAAAACAGTCAGAAAAAAATTAATAGTAACAATAATAGACCATATTGATAGAAATAATAACAGCACAATCTTATAAATGAACGCTCATATTAGAAAGTCCTAGCAAGGCTATAAGCATGTCAGCCCAGCCTGCTCACTTCATTGAATTCAGTTGTTTGAAAAATTGTTCTAATGGCCACTAATGACTGCAATTAAAAATGTGTCTTAGGCATCACACTGCCCATAAAAAAATACACAAGTTTAACTTACAATCAACTCCAACACAGTCATGGCACGATAGCCAAGAACACATGCAGTACTGACAATCCAGAGTGAGTAAACCTGTAAAACCAACCCTCTCCACCCACACATGTTGTTTTTTTATTCCAGTGTTGTTCGTTGTTCTATCACCTCGTCTGTTTTACACCTAGGCCTAAATCATTAGGATCAAGAATATAAAAAGGTAGCATAAATAGCTTTTATGGAAATATATAACATACGTCTTTCTCGTTTAGAGAAGTCCTTCCATAAGCCAGTTATTGTGTTTGTTCAACCACTAATAGAGACAATAACCCTGTTGACAATACCTAATCCATTTGCTGGTGTGTGTCGGAACAATAATCATCCTTCACATTTTTTATTTTGAGATGTATTTTTTTAAATGTGAAAGGGTAATTATTTTAGGATCGTATAAGCTTATTCCAATAGATAACCTAGGGAGGTTTTTAATGCTATAGTCCTTTAACCTAGTCCTACAATAAATATTTTCCTATTTATTACATTTTATCTTAAAAGCTAATAATTCCGATTCACATCCGCAAACAAGGGCCGCTGACATTGGGGGAGAGGCCAGGTCTCTGAACTCCTCCATATAGACTGTGGAGACACTTGCCAGCTGGTCAGCACATGCTCTGAGTACGCATTCTAGTCATCCGTCTGGCCCTGCGGGCATGTGTATCACGGCTCAGGCTAAGACCCAGATGCAGACACATGAGACAGAAAGTCTCAGTTTTTGATAGTTCAAGGGGCAGGCAAAAGGTAAGTCAAGGCAGGCAAAGTGTCGTAATCCAAATCAGGGTCAGACAGGCAGAAAGGATAGAACTGGGAATACTAACAAAAACAAAAACTAGAGCACAGGAAACACAGGAACAAGCTGGTAGGACTTGACGGGACAAGACGAACTGGCAACAGACAAACGCAGGTATAAATACACAGGGGATGATGAGGGGAGATGGGAGACACCTGGTGGAGAGATGCACAAAGACAGGTGAAACAGTTCAGGGTGTGACAGTACCCCCCCTCTAGGGACACCACCTGGCGTCCCACCTGGGAGCATACCTGGTTGACCGGGGTGTCGGCGGTGGAACTCAGTTATGATGGCTAGGTCCAGGATGTCACTAGCGGGGACACAGCACCTCTCATGAGATCGGAGACCATGTCGACCGGTAGTCCATGGATCCGGAAGATGTGCTGCACCGTGAGCTGGTCTGTCTACATAGCTGAGGGCAACTTAGAAAGGGGAATAAAATGGGTGGACTTGGAAAAACTGTCCACCACCGTAAGGATGGTGGTGTGCCATCTGATAGAGGGAAGCCTGTGGCAAAGTCCAGAGATATATGGGATCAGGGGCGGTGGGGGTCAGGGAGTGGTTTAAGGAGGCCAGCCGGAGCTTCCCGCGGAGTCTTGTTCTGTGCACACACAGTACAGGCAGCAACATTATTGGACCCCGGGCAGTAGCAGATAGTGAAATAGAAACAAGTGAATAACAGGGCCTATGATAATGTTGATAGCATAGTCGTAGGGTCGATGTGGCGGAAGAGATTTGGCTTGGGCAGAGTTGAAAGCCTTCTGTTAATCCGCGGGAACGGCGGAGAGATCCAAGATTTTTCCCAAGCCAGCAAGAAGATGTCCCGGGGCAGGTTGTGCCGACTTCCAACAATTAACATGGCAAAATGGGCTCCAGCCCATGATGGACCCTGTAACCCAGTCCATAAGGGGATTGTGACTCTGGAGCCATGAAAACCCCAAACACCATGGGTACATGAGGAGACTCCAGGAGCAGAAACTGCATGGATTTACTGTGGTTGCCTGACACTCGCAATAGAGAGCTCGGATGTCCATCTGAATGCAAAGGGGTTGAGTGGAGATGCCCAGCTACAACATCAGGGTAGTGTTCATAAAGCTCTTGTTGATTCCTCAGAGGCGAGGTGGGAATCGAGGAAGAGCGAGGGCAACAGGAACAGATTCCCTCTCCCTCCTACGTTCCCATAGCCGCCCATCGATCTGGATAGTCAAGGCTATGAGGGAATCGAGGTCCATGGTCAGCTCCCGGGCTGCGAGCTTGTTTTTAATCACCTCCGATAATCCATGAAGGAACATGTCGAACAATGCTTCAGGGTTCCAGGCACTCTCAGCCACCAACGTATGAAAACCCACCACGTAGTCTGCCACACTAAGGGAATCTTGACATAGCTGGAGCAGCTTACCTATTTCACTGACCACGGAGAATCAAACACCTTACATACCCCAGCCACAAACTCCTCCAGACTGAGGCAAACGTCGGACTGTTGCTTGCACACCGCCATAGCCCAGGTGAGTGCCCTCCCGGACATCAGCGTTATGAGGTACGCTATCTTTGAGCAGTCCGAGGGGAACGAAGAAGGCTGCAGCTCAAATTTGAGGGACCATTGGGAGAGAAAGGCCTGGCAGGTACCAGAATCTCCAGCGTAACGCTCCAGAGGAAGTAAGCGAGGTTCTCGGGAAACACGGGGTAGGCTGGGAAGAAGCGCTGCTGGTTGCGGGGGGATTACTGGTGTGGCTTGCTGCCTAGTAGGGAATCCGCGGAATTGCTCCATCAATGGTCATGGTGTTCTGCCAGGGTGTGGAGTCCCTCCATAAGCCATTCAGTAACTTATTGTGTCTTCAAATGGTGGCTCCTTGCTGGGAGACAGTGTTGTGGAGCTGGTCTGAGTCTGCTGGTCAGTCATGGCCAGTTTGTACTATCACGGCTCAGGTTAAGACCCAGATGCAGACACAGGAGGCAGATAGTATGAGTCTTAGAGTTGTTTATAGTTCGAGAGGCAGGCAAAAGGTAAGTCAAGGCAGGCAAACGGTCGTAATCCATATCAGAGTCAGGTAGGTATAGGATGGCGGCAGTATCAGGGTCAGGACAGGCAGAAAGGTCAGAACTGGGAAGACTAAGAAAAACAAAAACTAGAGCACAGGAAACACAGGAACACTCTGGTAGGACTTGACGAGACAAGACGAACTGGCAATAGACAAACAGAAAACGCTGGCATAAATACACGCAGGTATAAATACACAGAGGATAATGAGGGGAGATGGTAGACACTTGGTGGGGGGGAGAGACAAGCACAAAGACAGGTGAAACAGATCAGGTTGTGACACTGTGAATGTTAACCTGTTGAAAGGTCTTACTCACATTGGCTACGGAGAGCGTGACGAGAGCGTGATCACACAGTCGCCCAGGACATCCGACGAGCGTCAGAGCCGGTGTAGTGGAGCACAAACAACATTGTGAAAATCTCTGTTTTGAATGCAACTGCATCTGTTCATTTATTTTCCATTTCATACTACAACTACTTGCACAATGTTACAACACCTTACATAGCCAATAATATAACATTTGAAATGTCTATATTCTTTAAAAAAAGTGTGAGTGCAGTGTTTACTAATGTTTCCCTTTAGTTTATTGTCTATTCCATTTGTTTGGCAATGTAAACGTGTTTACCATGCCAATAAAGCTCTTTGAATTGAATTGAGTGGGATAGGAAGAGAGGGAGAGAAAAAGACACTGTGTACAACGTAAAACACCAATTAATGCATGCAGAGCAGAATTCGGCCGATACTTGCTAATTATCAAAATCCAGAAAAGAGATTTTCAATTCTACGACCACCTAAAAGGAAGCGATTCTCAAACCTTCCATAACAAAGCCATCACCTACAGAGAGATGAACCTGGAAAAGTGTCCCCTAAGCAAGCTGGTCCTGGGTCTCTGTTCACAAACACAGACAGACCCCACAGAGCCCCAGGACAGCAACACAATTAGACACAAGCAAATTAGTATCAAGCATTGGAAAGAATTACCAACTAAACTGAGCAAACTAGAATGCTATTTGGCCCTAAACAGAGAGTAAATAGTGGCAGAATACCTGACCACTGTGAATGACCCAAACTTAAGGAAAGATTTGACTATGTACAGGCTCAGTGAGCATAGCCTTGCTATTGAGAAAGGCCGCCATAGGCAGACCTGGCTCTCAAGAGAAGACAGGCTATGTGCACACTGCCCACAAAATGAGGTGGAAACTCATTTGAAATTACTTTACTCTTTTGGAACTTTTGTGAGTGTAATGTTTACTGTTAATTTTTTATGTTTATTTCACTTTTGTTTATTACTTAAGTCACTTGCTTTGGCAATGTTAACATATGTTTCCCATGCCAATAAAGCCCCTTATTAAATTGAAATGTCATTGAAAGAGACAGAAAGACAGACTAAGAGAGAGAGAGAGAAAGAGAGAAAGTTTGTAGATGATGTAGCTGTTTGCCAAGACAAGCCTGTTCAATTTGTTCTCCTCCTCTTTTCATTCCTCTCTCATTTCCTTTTCCAATCTCTATTCACTTATTGATCTCTTCTGTCATTGATCTGTCCGTTGAACCCCCCCATCCCTCCATCCTCCATCTGTCTCCTTCTGACAGACTTTTAATTGATGAGAAAGCAGGTCAAATTAAGCAATTAGGCCAAGTGGCGGGAAAAGAGACAGATTGGCATGACATTTCCAGGTAGACTGGAAGGGATGAGGGAGAAGGAGGGAGGAGAAGGAGGGAGGAGGAGAAGAAAAGGGAGGGTGGTGTGGAGGATAATGAATGCAGGAGGCATGGAAAGATGCAGGAATGTTTACGCTTTTTCATTTCAGAATTTGAATGAATTTTTCATAGCTATTCATAAAAAACCCATCAATATTTCACCTGGGGAGAGAGAGAAGGAGAAAGAGAAAGAGAGAAAGAGAGGGAGGGAGAGAAAAAAAAAGGACCCTTATGGAATGAGTTGTCATGAAAGTCCATTGAAGCAAGCGGAGTCAGTGGAGAAGAAGGGAAAAGAGAGAGGGAGGAGGGATAGAGGGATGTTTATGCCGAGGACACAAACACCTAGAAAGGGGGAGGGATGAAGGGAGGAGGGGAGCTGGAGGAGAGGAGGGGAAAGGAGGGGGGACACCACAACGTAAGTGTCTGGGTGAGAATGAGAGAGAAGGCTGGTGTGGAGACAGAAGAGGGTGGTGTGTGTGTGTGTTTGTGTGCGAACCTGTGTATGTGTTTGAGAGAAAGAGGGAAAGAGGTGGGAATATTCTCAGACACAAAGCCTAATCACTAGGGCATCAACAACACCAGCTATCAGCAGGAAAGGAGTATGTGTTTGTGAGAGTTGGGTTAATTTTCACTTTGTCAAACCCCATTATGTGCTTAGTATTCCTGATCTTCCCCATGACCATAGCTTTATTCCCAGACACCTGTGATGGCATCTCTGTTATTGGGGAGCAGGATGTGGAAGTTACTGTAGATCTTGTTTTTTGGGGAGCAGGATGTGGATGTTACACTAGATCCTTGCTTGTATTGTCAACAGATCTGGGTTCAAATACATGTCTTTTTAATAATTTGTACTTGAAAATACATGCCAAAACACATGCAAGTAGTTTCATTCCGATACTGTATTTCCGAATACATTCCAATATTAAACGAGTATTTGAAAAATAACCAAATAATGTCTTTGAAAGTAATTGAAATAAAACCCAGGTTTGATTGAATAATCCTTCCATTGTCCACTGATACACATGTCCAGTGGCAGTGTAGTGATTAGTGAGCAAGCTGCAGGCTTGACCCTGGCAGCCTCTAGTTGAACTCTAACCCTGAGGACTACGCCGCTTAATCTACCCTTGGGTCAAGTGGGCCTTCATTTGCATGAATTTATGAGTGTGTGTGTGTGTGTGTGTGTGTGTGTGTGTGTGTGTGTGTGTGTGTGTGCGTGTGTGTGTGTGTGTGTGTATGTCTGTGTGTTTGTATATGTGTGTGTGTGTGTGTTGGGGGGGGGGGGGGGGCAGCTATTTGTCTACAGATAGTCAATTAAATATCTAATTAACTGGGGAGGAGTTAAATAATTCAGGGGTATTGACCTGGGAGAGAGGAATGGATGGAGAGACAGAGAGGGAGGAATGGGTGGAGGGAGGAAGGTAGAGAGGGAGGAGGGATGGTTGGAAGGTGTGTATTTAAATGATGTTGTCTACAGCAGGCTGAGGTGGGGCACTCTAACAGAGAGGGACATTTTTCAGACAAAAACATCAGTGATGGTATACACTGACTATACCAATTATTAGGAACACCTTCCTATTATAGAGTTGCACCCCCTGTCTATATTTCTATTTTTTATTAAATTAAAATGTAGGCTAATGAAGTCATTTAGAAGGACGCAGACTCGGTAGGTCCTATGATTGAGTGTAGTCTAGCCCAGGGGTGCAAAGGTGAATGGCAAGGCACTGGAGTGACAAACCTCCCTTGCTGTCTCTGCCTGGCCAGCTCCCCTCTCTGCACTGGGATTCTCTGCCTCTGACCCTATGATGGGGGCTGAGTCACTGGCTTACTTGTACTATTCCATTCCGTCCCTAGGAGGGGTGTGTCATGTCGTGCCAGGACTTTTTTGCTATACTCAACTTGAATAGGTTGAGTCACTGACCTGATCTTCTTTTCCGGTGTTGCGCCCCCTCGGGTTCGAAGATATCTTTTTGGGCTATACTCAGCCTTATCTCAGGGTCGAAAGTTTGTGGTCTGTTGGTATACTGGTTAGCCCTGTCTGAGGGTATCAACGGACAGGGCCGCAGTGTCCCCCGACCCCCTCTGTCTCAGCCTATGCTACAATAGTCGGGGGACTAGGGTCAGTCTGTCCTATCTGGTTACATTTTCATGTCTTATCTGGTGTCCTGTGTGAACTTAAGTATGCTCCCTCTAATTCTCCTATCTCTATCCCATCTCTCTCCGGACCTGAGCCCTAGGACTATGCCTCAGGACTATCTGGCCTGAGGACTCCTGGCTGTTCTTTTCCCCAGTCCACTTGGCCCAGTTTCTGCTGTTTTGTCTATCTCTCTCTCTCTCTCTCTATCTCTCTCTCTCTCTCTCTCTCTCTCTCTCTCTCTCTCTCTCTCTCTCTCTCAACCTCTGAATGCTCGGCTATGAAAAGACAAATTACATTTATTCCTGAGGTGCTGACCTGTTGCACCCTCTACAACCACTGTGATTATTATTTGACCCTGCTGATCTTCAATGAACATTTGAATGTTTTGAAGTACGATCTGGCCTTAATGGCCATGTCCCAGCCATGTCCCAACCGACAGTCAGAAGAGGACTGGCCACCCTTCAGAGTCTGGTTCCTCTCTAGGTTTCTTCCTAGGTTCCTGCATTCTAGGGAGTTTTTTCTAGCCACCGTTCTCCTACATCTGCATTGCTTGCTGTTTGGGGTTTTAGGCTGGGTTTCTGCATAAGCACTTTGTGACATCTGCTGATGTAAAAAGGGCTTCATAAATACATTTCAAATGGCATGAATTATATTATTTTACCATTGAATGTGGAACGTTTGAATAAATATAGGCCTACTAACTCTATATTCTTATACTCGAATAACTAGTTTTACATTCGTTAACCTTACAGTTTCTGATGCTCCTGATAGGTTGATATTTCATTCGGGGTAGGAGTAGAGAACCTAAACCTAGCTGTCTGGTATCATAATTACTTGACACGGTAACAACAGGAGATCAACTGATCTGCTGGTTTATCCTTGTGGGTTATATATATATATTTTTTACCAGCTAAATCCAGCATTAAGACCATCTGAGTGGAAAATGTGCACGCACGCACGCACGCACACACACACACACACACACACACACACACACACACACACACACACACACACACACACACACACACACACACGTGAGTAAACGTATCCACTCAGATAGTCTTAATGCTGGATTTAGATTTAGTGAAGATAATGGCAGCACCACACATTGTTATCCATGGGTTGTGACAAACAAAGACAGAATGAATGAAAGTTCTACAAATTCTGCTGTGGGGTTGTGAGAAAAATGTGCATTTTTTAAGCCTATTTCCTGCAGTTCTAAACATTTTGCTATAGGATGGAGAGAAAATTGTTCCATTTTAAAGCTAATTACCTGCAGTTCTACACATTTTGCCATGACTTAGTTATGCAATTACTAACAAAAACAATAGGGCCCCGTAGAGGTCAGGGACCGTGGGCACGTGCCTTGCATGCCCGGTCAGTAATTCGGCCATGTACAAGGTTTAGATAACTGGCTAGACTAACTTAACTAAAAATCTATAACATTTTAGAAAGTACTCAGACCCCTTAACTTCTGAAATGGATTAAATACAAAAACATCATGAGCAATCTACAGAGCTGAGGAAGGGCAACAAAAAATGAAGGTCCCCAAGAACACAATGGCCTCCAGCATTCCTCAATAGAAAAGTTTGGAACTGCCAAGACTTCCTAGAGCTGGCTATAAGGCCAAGCAATCGGGGGAGGGCCTTGGTCAGGGAGGTCAGGGAGGTGACCAAGAACCCGATGGTCACTCTGACCAAGCTATAGAGTACCTCTGTGGAGATGGGAGAACCTTATGGAAGGACAACCATCTCTGCAGCTTTCCACCAATTAGGCCTTTATAGTAGAGTGGCCAGACGGAAGCCACTTCTCAGTAAAAGGCACATGGCAGCTTTCTTGGAGTTTGTCAAATGGCACAAATGACTCTCAGACTATGAGAAACAAGATTCTCTGGCCTGATGAAAACCAAGATTGAACTCTTTGGCCTGAATGCCAAGCATCACGCCTGGAGGAAACCTGGCACCAACCATAAAATGAAGCTTGGTGGTGGAACCATTATGCTGTTGGGATGTTTTTCAAAGGCAGGGACTGGGAGATTAGTTAGGATCGAGGAAAAGATTAACAGAGCAAAGTACAGAGAGATCTTTGATGAAAACCTGCTCCAGGGTGCTCAGGACAAAGCAGGAGTGGCTTTGGGACAAGTCTATGAATGTCCTTAAGTGGCCCAGCCAGAGCCCAGACTAGAACCCAATCGAACATCTCTGGAGAGACCTGAAAGAGACCTGACCCTTTGAGTAATGTTGCTGGAGGGTATGGCTGCCGGCTCCGAACAAACTGTGCTTTTTTGTTTATTTTTTCACATTGTTTGTAACTCATTTTGTACATAATGTTGCTGCTACCATCTCTTATGACTGAAAAGAGCTTCTGGACATCAGAACAGTGATTACTCACCTCGAACTGGACAAATATTTTTTCTTTAATGAGTTCGACGCAAAGGATATACTGCTTTGCCGAGACTTTAATACATGCAAACTTAAATCAGTTTTACCTAATTTCTACCAGCATGTGCAACCAGAGGGAAAAAAACTCGAGACCACCTTTATTCCACACAAAGAGACACATTCAAAGCTAGGGCAAGGGTAATTATATCTTACTGATTCCTGCTCACAAGAAAAAACTAAATAAGGAAATACCAGTGACTTGCTCAGTACGGAAGTGGTCAGATGGCGCAGATTCTACTCTACTACGCGGACCCTACAGTTTTGCTAGCACAGACTGGAAAATGTTCCGGGATTAATCCAATGGCAATGAGTATACCACATCAGTCACCGGCTTCATCAATACGTGCATCGATGATGTCATCCCCGCGGTGACCGTACATACAGTGGCAAGAACCCTTTGGAATAACCTGGATTTCTGCATAGATTGGTCTTCAATTTTGATCTGATCTTCATTTAAGTCACAACAATAGACAATAAAACCTATAACACAAAAATGATTATATTTTTCTTGTCTATATTGAATACATATTTAAACATTCACAGTGTAGGTTGAAAAAAGTGTGTGAACCCTTAAGCTAATAACTTCTCCAAAAGCTAATTGGAGTCAGGAGTCAGCTAACCTGTAGTCCAATCAATGAGATGAGATTGGAGATGTTGGTAGGAGTTGCGTTGCCCTATAAATAAAAAACACTTACAAAATTTGAGTTTGCTTTTCACAAGAAGCATTGTCTGATGTGAACCATGCCTCGAACAAAAGAGATCTCAGAAGACCTAAGGTTAAGAATTGTTGACTTGCATAAAGCTGGAAAGTGTTACAAAAGTATCTCTAAAAGTCATGATGTTCCTCAGTCCACGGTAAGACAAATTGTCTATGAATGGAGAAAGTTCAGCACTGTTGCTACTTTCCCTAGGAGTGGCTGTCCTGCAAAGATGACTGCAAGAGCACAGCGCAGAAATCTATGGAACATTCTAAGATCTCTGTTGACGAGTCCACGACACGTAAAACACTAAACAAGAATGGTGTTCATGGGAGGACATCATGGAAGAAGCTACTGCTGTCCAAAAAAAGCATTGCTGCACAACTGAAGTTTCCACAGAACTACTGGTAAAATATTCTGTGGACAGATTGTTTGGAAGGAACACAGATTGTGTGGAGAAAAAAAGGCACAGCACACCAACATCAAAACCTCATGCGAACTGTAAAGTATGGTGGAAGGAGCATCATGGTTTGGGCCTGCTTTTTTGCTGCCTCAGGGCCTGGACAGCTTGCTAACATCGACGGAAAAAGGAATTCCCAAGTTTATCAAGACATTTTGCTGTAGAATGTAAGGCTATCTGTCCGTCAATTGAAGCTCAACAGAAGTTGGGTGATTCAACAGGACAACGACCCAAAACACAGAAGTAAATCAACAACAAAATGGCTTTAACAGAAGAACATACGACTTCTAGAGTGGCCCAGTCAGAGTTCTGACCTCAACCCGGTTGAGATGCTGTGGCATGACCTCAAGAGAGCAATTCACTACAGACATCTGAAGAATATTGTTGAGCTGAAACAGTTTTGTAAAGAGGAATTGTCCAAAATTCCTCCTAACAGTTGTGCAGGTCTGATCCTAAAATGTTTGGTTGAGGTAATTGCAGCCAAAGGAGTGTCAACCAGTTATTACATCCAAGGGTTCGCATACTTTTTCCACCCTGCACTATGAATGTGTACATGGTGTGTTCAATAAAGACATGAAAACGTATAATTGTTTGTGGGTTATTAGTTTAAGCAGACTGTGTTTGTCTGTTGTTGTTTCCTAGATGAAGATCAAATCAAATTGTATGACTAATTTATGCAGAAATTCAGGTATTTCCAAAGGTTTCGCATACTTTTTCTTGCCACTGTACATATCCCAACCAGATGCCATGGATTATCTGCACTGAGCTAAAGGCTAGAGCTGCCGTTTCAAGGAGTGGGACACCAATTTGGACGCTTATAAAAAAACTGCTATGCCCTCAGATGAACCATCAAACAGGCAAAGCGTCAATACAGGACTAAGTTTGAATCCTACAACATCGGCTCTGACGCTCGTCGGATGTGGCAGGGCTTGAAAATTGTTACGGACTGCAAAGGCAAACCCAGTGGCGAGCTGCACTGTGACGCAAGGTAAATGCCTTTAATACTTCGAGGCAAGCAACACTGAAGCATGCAAGAAAGCACCAGCTGTTCTGGACGACTGTGTGATCACGCACTATGTAACCGCTTTGAGCAGGACCTTTAAACATTCACAAAGCCGCAGGACCAGACGGATTACCAGGACGTGTACTCAGAACGTGTACACTGCATTGTCGGAACTAGAAGCACAAGTATTTCGCTACACTTGCATTAACATCTGCTAACCATGTGTATGTGACAAATACATTTGATTTGATTTGATTTGATTTTGATTTTGAACAAGCGCAGACCAGCTGGCTGGAGTGTTTACGGACATATTCAATCTCTCCCTGTCCCGGTCTGCTGTCCCCACTTGCTTCAAGATGTCCATCATTGTTCTTGTACCCAAGAAAGCAAAGGAAACTGAAGTAAATTACTATTGCCCTGTAGCACTCACTTCTGTCATCATGAAGTGCTTTGAGAGGCTAGTTAAGGATCATATCACCTCCACCTTACCTGACACCCTAGACCCACTGAAATGTGCATACTGCCCCAATAGATCCAATCAGATGATGCAATCGCCATCACACTGCACACCGCCCTATCCCATCTGGACAAGAGGAATACATACAGTGCCTTGCGAAAGTATTCGGCCCCCTTGAACTTTGCGACCTTTTGCCACATTTCAGGCTTCAAACATAAAGATATAAAACTGTATTTTTTTGTGAAGAATCAACAACAAGTGGGACACAATCATGAAGTGGAACGACATTTATTGGATATTTCAAACTTTTTTAACAAATTAAAAACTGAACAATTGGGCGTGCAAAATTATTCAGCCCCTTTACTTTCAGTGCAGCAAACTCTCTCCAGAAGTTCTGTGAGGATCTCTGAATGATCCAATGTTGACCTAAATGACTAATGATGATAAATACAATCCACCTGTGTGTAATCAAGTCTCCGTATAAATGCACCTGCACTGTGATAGTCTCAGAGGTCTGTTAAAAGCGCAGAGAGCATCATGAAGAACAAGGAACACACCAGGCAGGTCCGAGATACTGTTGTGAAGAAGTGTAAAGCCAGATTTGGATACAAAAAGATTTCCCAAGCTTTAAACATCCCAAGGAGCACTGTGCAAGCCATAATATTGAAATGGAAGGAGTATCAGACCACTGCAAATCTACCAAGACCTGGCCGTCCCTCTAAACTTTCAGCTCATACAAGGAGAAGACTGATCAGAGATGCAGCCAAGAGGCCCATGATCACTCTGGATGAACTGCAGAGATCTACAGCTGAGGTGGGAGACTCTGTCCATAGGACAACAATCAGTCGTATATTGCACAAATCTGGCCTTTATGGAAGAGTGGCAAGAAGAAAGCCATTTCTTAAAGATATCCATAAAAAGTGTTGTTTAAAGCTTGCCACAAGCCACCTGGGAGACACACCAAACATGTGGAAGAAGGTGCTCTGGTCAGATGAAACTAAAATTGAACTTTTTGGCAACAATGCAAAACGTTATGTTTGGCGTAAAAGCAACACAGCTGAACACACCATCCCCACTGTCAAACATGGTGGTGGCAGCATCATGGTTTGGGCCTGCTTTTCTTCAGCAGGGACAGGGAAGATGGTTAAAATTGATGGGAAGATGGATGGAGCCAAATACAGGACCATTCTGGAAGAAAACCTGATGGAGTCTGCAAAAGACCTGAGACTGGGACGGAGATTTGTCTTCCAACAAGACAATGATCCAAAACATAAAGCAAAATCTACAATGGAATGGTTCAAAAATAAACATATTCAGGTGTTAGAATGGCCAAGTCAAAGTCCAGACCTGAATCCAATCGAGAATCTGTGGAAAGAACTGAAAACTGCTGTTCACAAATGCTCTCCATCCAACCTCACTGAGCTCGAGCTGTTTTGCAAGGAGGAATGGGAAAAAAATTCAGTCTCTCGATGTGCAAAACTGATTTACAGCTGTAATCGCAGCAAAAGGTGGCGCTACAAAGTATTAACTTAAGGGGGCTGAATAATTTTGCACGCCCAATTGTTCAGTTTTTGATTTGTTAAAAAAGTTTGAAATATCCAATAAATGTCGTTCCACTTCATGATTGTGTCCCACTTGTTGTTGATTCTTCACAAAAAAATACAGTTTTATATCTTTATGTTTGAAGCCTGAAATGTGGCAAAAGGTCGCAAAGTTCAAGGGGGCCGAATACTTTCGCAAGGCACTGTATGTAAGAATGCTGTTCATTGACTATAGCTTAGCCTTCAACACCATATTACCCTCCAAGCTCATCATTAAGCTCGGTGCTTTTGGTCTGAACCCCGCCCTGTGCAACTGGGTCCTGGACTTCCTGATGGGCCGTCCCCCAGGTGGTGAAGGTAGGAAACAACACCTCCACTACTCTGATCCTCAACACAAGGGTGTGTACTCAGCCCCCTTCTGTACGCTCTGTTCACCCATGACTGCGTGGCCATGCATACCTCCAACTCAATCATCAAGTTTGCAGACAACACAACAGTTGTAAGCCTGATTACGAAAAATGACAGCCTAAAGGGAGGAGGTGAGGGTCCTGGCAGAGTGGTACCAGGAAAATAACCTCTCCCTCAATGTAAAAAAACTAAGGAGCTGATGGTGGACTTCAGGTAACAGCACGCCCAAATCCACATGGATGAGATCGCAATGGAGAAGGTGAAAAGCAGCTTCTATCGCAAGGCCAGCAGACTGTTAAATAGTCATCACTAGAAGGCTACCACCATATTACTCAACCCTGCACCTACAGTTGAATTTGGAAGTTTACATAGACTTAGGTTGGAGTCATTAAAACTCGTTTTTCAACCACTCCACACATTTCTTGTTAACAAACTATAGTTTTGGCAAGTCAGTTAGGACGTCTTCTATGTGCGTGACACAAGTAATTTTTCCAACAATTGTTTACAGACAGATTATTTCACTTAAAATTCACTGTATCACAATTCCTGTGGGTCAGAAGTTTACATACACTAAGTTGACTGTGCCTCTAAACTGCTTTTAAAATTCCAGAAAATTATATCATGCCTTTAGAAGCGTCTGATAGGCTAATTGACATAATTTGAGTCTATTGAAGGTGTACCTGTGGATGTATTTCAAGGCCTATTTTCAAACTCAGTGCCCTTTTGCTTGACCTCATTGGAAAATCAATAGAAATCAGCCAAGACCTCAGTAAATAAAATTGTAGACCTCCACAAGTCTGGTTCATCCTTGGGAGCAATTTCCAAATGCCTGAAGGCACCACGTTCATCTGTACAAACAATAGTATGCAAGAATAAACACCATGGGACCACTTAGCCATCATACCGCTTAGGAAGGAGACGTGGTCTGTCTCCTAGTGATGAACGTACTTTGGTGCGCAAAGTGCAAATCAATCCCAGAACAACAGCAAAGGACCTTGTAAAGATGCTGGAGGAAACAGGTACAAAAGTATCTATATCCACAGGAAAACGAGTCCTATATCTACATAACCTGAAAGACAGCTCAGCAAGGAAGAAGTCACTGCTCCAAAACCACCATAAAAAGCCAGACTACGGTTTGCAACTGCACAAGGGGACAAAGATTGTATTTGTTTGAGAAATGTCCTCTGGTCTGATGAAACAAAAATAGATCTGTTTGGCCATAATGAACAACGTTATGTTTGGATGAAAAAGAAGGAGGCTTGCAAGCTGAAGAACACTATCCCAACCATGAAGCATGGGGGTGGCAGCATCATGTTGTGGGTGTGCTTTGCTGCAGGAGGGACTGGTGCACTTCACAAAACAGGTTGCATCATGAGGCAGGAAAATTAAGTGGATACATTGAAGCAACATCTCAAGACATCAGTCAGGATGTTAAATATTGGTTGCAAATGGGTCTTCCAAATGGACAATGACCCCAAGCATACTTCCAAAGTTGTGGGAAAATGGCTTAAAGACAACAAAGTCAAGGCATTGGAGTGACCATCACAAAGCCCTGACCTCAATCCTATAGAAGATTTGTGGGCAGAACTGAAAAAGGGTGTGCGAGCAAGGAGGCCTACAAACCTGAATCAGTTACACCAGCTCTGTCAGGAGGAATGGGCCAAAATTCACCCATCTTATTGTGGGCAGCTTGTGGAAGGCTACTCGAAACATTTGACCACAGTTAAACAATTTAAAGGCAAAGCTCCTAAATACTAATTTAGTGTATGTAAACTTATGACCCACTGGGAATGTGATGAAGGAAATAAAATCTGAATTAAATCATTCTCTACTATTATTCGGACATTTCTCATTCTTAAAATAAAGTGGTGATCCCAACTGACCTAAGACTGGGAATTTTTACTAAGATTAAATGTCAGGAATTGTGAAAATGGAGTTTAAATGTATTTGGCTAAGGTGTATGTAAACATCCGACTTCAACAGTATGTACATAGACATGGAATCAATGGTCACTTTAATAATGTTTACATACTGTTTTACTCATTCATATGTACACTACATGGCCAAAAGTATGTGGACACCTGATTAATCACTCCAGAGAACGCTTTTTTTTCCAATTCAAGCTATTATGTAAAATACTTGGAAAAATAATGCTCAATATATGAGGCATGGAACAGTCAACCTTGTGCAGACTCTGCCACCTGGAATCAGAATCTATAGAACATATTTTCTGGTGGTGTCAATTGGTGGCTCGCTTTCTGAGTCAGGTTCAGCAATGGTTGTTATGTCCTAATATCAGGGTTCAGATGGACCTGCAAACTGTGTTGTTAGGAGATCTGACAAACCATGATCAGTCAATGGGAAATATCATTATACTCTCAAGTAAAGTATTTATTTTCCGAGCAATATTGTCAGAAGACATCAAAGTAAAATGGAGTGATGTACTGCAGAAGGAAAGAGCAAAATGCCATTATATTGGGAAAGATGGGTTAATCTGTGGACATCAGAGGGTTGTAGTTAAGATCAGAATGAATGGTGGATTGGCTGCTGTGGATGAATATCCTGAAGGAAGAGGAAATGAGGAATACATGTATAATGATTTAACTACAGGTACTGTAGACGTGAGTGAAATAGCTGTAAGTAGCAGTAGAATATTGTTGTTCGTTAGTTCACTCCAATTAGGCCAACAAAAAAAAACTTGCAGGCTGGTTTTGGCAGTTGGTGACTCCTGTCATAAAGCATGGAAAAACAAACATGAATACTGATAATGATCAGAGTGTATAGCTCAGTCCCTGAGACAGCACATAGCACTTTCTGTCTTATGGCCTACGCATTTGATGTCACTGTCTACATGTTCAACAATAACTGAGAAGAGGATTCGTGGTCTAGCTGTTGCATTTATGCTGTTACAATGTTTGACAAAGATCTTGCAATGATGTTGCGTTTCTCTGACATATTGAGTTGAGGAAGTTTATCTGTCAGGCATGTCTCCCATGGGAACTCAGGGACAGCTGTAAGGTGAGAGCATCAGGAATGTTCGTCAGCAGAATCATAGCATGATAACGTTGAGTGAGCGTTTGAATAAAAATGTTGACTCAGGATTGGCGTTACTTTCCCATGATATGATGGCATAGTGGTGGATTACAGGAAGTACATGGTGAAGACTCTCTGTTGGTCTGAGAAACATTCAAAGACTCTTTATCTCTCTGATTCTGTTTCTTTGTTTCTCTGTCTCTGTTTTTGTCTCTTTGTTTCTCTGTCTGTCTGTCTGTCTGTCTCTCTCTGTCTCTCTGCTTCTATCTGTCTCGCTGTCTATCTGTTTCTCTCTTTCTGTTCCTCTCTGTCTCTTTGTCTGTCTGTTTTTCTCTCTCATATAGCGTCATGAGGTTTGAAACACAATCAGAACCACAAGCTGCCAACAATACATTTGCCTCCAACCCCTTGGTTTGGATGGAGATGAACTTGTTCATATCTTTTTGGCTTCTTTAAATGTTTTCTTGTATAATATAATTTGCCTTTATTTATTATTATTCTTTGTGTCTGGAATGGCTCTAGACTTGTGCATGGATGAATGTTTTTACGTGTGTGTTTCTGTCTGTGTGTGTGTATGTCTGTGTGTGCATTTGTTTCTGTGTGTCTGTGTGTGTGGCTGCTCTGTGTGTGTGTCTCAGTGGATTGTGGAGAGCATATGGTAACATGGTGCCATGGCACAGCCCACTGCCTCTGACATGAACACACACAACACAGAGGAGGGCCTGAGGGAGAGGAGACAGGGACTCTATCTGCTTCCTCCTCTCCCTCTCCCTCTCCCTCTCCCTCTCCTTCTCCCTCTCCCTCTCCCTCTCCCTCTCCCTCTCCCTCTCCCTCTCCCTCTCCCTCTCCCTCCCCCCACCCACCCTAACTCTCTCCCTCTCCCTCTACTCCCTCCCACCCTCTCTCTCTCTCTTTCCACTCTTACATCTATCTCTCTCAGTCTCACTTTCCAGAATTACCATTCTCTTTCTCCATCTGTTGCTCTCACTCACTCTTTCATCTCAAAGTATTGATGGTAAGAACACAGTTTCCACCAGTCTAAATGAGGCTGTGAGTATTTTGCCAGACAGTCCTGGGACAGTGGGTGTGTGTACATTTTTCTTCTCCTCCTCCTTCCCATTCTCCCAGTGTCCCCTCCCTCTTCTCTCCTTCTCTCTTCCTCCCTCCCTCCCACTCTACCCACCCTTATCTCCTTTCTCTCCCCTCCATGCTGCCCCCTCTCCCTCTTCCCCTCTCTCTCCCCCTGTTTCCCTCCCTCTCTCCACCACCATCCAGATGTGTTAATCAGTACGCCCTGTTAACACATGATTCTCTCCATATGTCTGCTGCAGCGCAAGGACTCCACTGGGGAGACTGGCGTGTGTGCGAGTGAGTTTATGTGTGTATGTGTGTGTGTGTTTGTGTGCAATGTGCGTGTGTATACAATTGTTTGTGTATTTGGAAGTTTGTGAGTGTGCATGTGTATTCACATGCTTATGTGTGTGCATGTGTGTGTTTGTGTGAGTGTGTATATGTGTGTGTGAATCCAGCAGGTCCTTTCCATTGGGATGTAGTGTGGCTGTCAGTTCAAATCAGCCTCTTCTCCCCATGAGTGAATGCAGTAATCCAGGAGTTGGCCTCTCTTTCTCTGTGTGTGTGTGTGTGTGTGTGTGTGTGTGTGTGCGCGTGTGTGTGTGTGTGTGTGTGTGTGTGTGTGTGTGTGTGTGTGTGTGTGTGTGTGTGTGTGTAAGCGTGCTAATCTAGGGGAGGGCCCTGCCTAACATCCCATGAAAACACTCCATTCACCAGCAATTAGAGCCTGGGGCCCTGGATCCACCTCTAAACCTCCACTGGGAGAAAGACAGACAAAGGAGAGGGGGAGGAGAGCGAGCGAGAGAGCAAGAAAGAGAATGAGATGGGGAGTAGGGGAGGAGATTGGGAGAGGATGCACTGTTATCATAGAAGAGAGAATTGTCGGGCCTTGACTTTGTTTGAGAGAGGGAAAAGGGATATATGGAGGTAGAGAGAGACAGAGACTGGAAGATATGGAGGTAGAGAGAGCCAGAGACTGGGATATATTGAGGTAGAGAGAGACTGGGAGATGTGGAAGTAGAGAGAGAGAGACTGGGAGATATGGAGGTAGAGAGAGAGAGACTGGGAGAAATGGAGGTAGAGAGAGACTGGGAGAAATGGAGGTAGAGAGAGAGACCGGGAGATATGGAGGTAGAGAGAGAGAGACTGGGAGATATGGAGGTAGAGAGAGACTGGGAGATATGGAGGTAGAGAGAGAGACTGGGAGATATGGAGGTAGAGAGAGACTGGGAGATATGGAGGTAGAGAGAGAGAGACTGGGAGAAATGGAGGTAGAGAGAGAGAGACTGGGATATATGGAGGTAGAGGGAGACTGGGAGATATGGATGTAGAGAGAGACTGGGAGATATGGAGGTAGAGAGAGACTGGGAGATATGGAGGTAGAGAGAGACTGGGAGATATGGAGGTAGAGAGAGAGAGACTGGGAGAAATGGAGGTAGAGAGAGCGAGAGACTGGGAGATATGGAGGTAGATAGAGAGAGACTGGGAGATATGGAGGTAGAGAGAGAGAGACTGGGAGATATGGAGGTAGAGAGAGGGAGACTGGGAGAAATGGAGGTAGAGAGAGAGAGACTGGGAGAAATGGAGGTAGAGAGAGAGACTGGGAGAAAGGGAGGTAGAGAGAGAGAGACTGGGAGATATGGAGGTAGATAGAGAGAGACTGGGAGATATGGAGGTATAGAGAGAGAGACTGGGAGATATGGAGATAGAGAGAGAGAGACTGGGGATATGGAAGTAGAGAGAGAGACTGGGAGAAATGGAGGTAGAGAGAGACTGGGAGATATGGAGGTAGAGAGAGAGACTGGGAGATATGGAGGTAGATAGAGAGAGACTGGGAGATATGGACGTAGAGAGAGACATAGACTGGGATATATTGAGGTAGAGAGAGAGACTGGGAGATATGGAGGTAGAGAGATACTGGGAGATATGGAGGTAGAGAGAGACTGGGAGATATGGAAGTAGAGAGAGAGAGAGACTGGGAGAAATGGAGGTAGAGAGAGAGAGACTGGGAGAAATGGAGGTAGAGAGAGAGAGACTGGGAGAAATGGAGGTAGAGAGAGAGAGACTGGGAGATATGGAGGTAGAGAGAGAGAGAGAGAGACTGGGAGAAATGGAGGTAGAGAGAGAGACTGGGAGATATGGAGATAGAGAGAGACTGGGAGATATGGAGGTAGATAGAGAGAGACTGGGAGATATGGAGGTAGAGAGAGAGAGACTGGGAGATATGGAGGTAGAGAGAGAGAGACTGGGAGAAATGGAGGTAGAGAGAGAGACTGGGAGATATGGAGATAGAGAGAGACTGAGAGATATGGAGGTAGATAGAGAGAGACTGGGAGATATGGAGGTAGAGAGAGAGAGACTGGGAGATATGGAGGTAGATAGAGAGAGACTGGGAGATATGGAGGTAGAGAGAGAGACTGGGAGATATGGAGGTAGAGAGAGAGACTGGGAGATATGGAGAAACAGACTTGGATATATGAACGTAGAGAGAGACAGAGACTGGGAGATATGGAGGTAGAGAGAGACTGGGAGATATGGAGGTAGAGAGAGAGAGAGAGAGACTGGGAGAAATGGAGGTAGAGAGAGAGACTGGGAGATATGGAGATAGAGAGAGACTGGGAGATATGGAGGTAGATAGAGAGAGACTGGGAGATATGGAGGTAGAGAGAGAGAGACTGGGAGATATGGAGGTAGAGAGAGAGAGACTGGGAGAAATGGAGGTAGAGAGAGAGACTGGGAGATATGGAGATAGAGAGAGACTGAGAGATATGGAGGTAGATAGAGAGAGACTGGGAGATATGGAGGTAGAGAGAGAGAGACTGGGAGATATGGAGGTAGATAGAGAGAGACTGGGAGATATGGAGGTAGAGAGAGAGACTGGGAGATATGGAGGTAGAGAGAGAGACTGGGAGATATGGAGAAACAGACTTGGATATATGAACGTAGAGAGAGACAGAGACTGGGAGATATGGAGGTAGAGAGAGACTGGGAGATATGGAGGTAGATAGAGAGAGACTGGGAGAAATGGAGGTAGAGAGAGAGAGAGACTTGGAGATATGGAGAAACAGACTTGGATATTTGAACGTAGAGAGAGACAGAGACTGGGAGATATGGAGGTAGAGAGAGACTGGGAGATATGGAGGTAGATAGAGACAGAAACTGTGAGATGGAAGGATGTGTGAGTGATACAAACTCAAAGTTGTGAAAGAAAACGTTTCCTCCATTATTGTTCCCACTCAGAGAGAAGATCTATGTATGTGTTTAAGTTTGTATAACCTGCAGCGAACATAGTTGTGACCCACCACCTGGATTCGGTCCTATATAGCAACATTTGAAATGTTGTTTTTTACATTGGATAAAAGTAGAGACTCAGAGCTAGAGAATGGTATACATACACTGCAGTTGAGGAACAAAGCGAAAGTAAATATTATTTGAAAGTTAATAAACTTGTAATCCCACTTTTGAGAAAATGGCCCTTGAATGTTTTGGTACACTTACTGTAGAGCTCCTATTTTGTCTACACCTATTCTACATCGCTCACACCCTCTTAAGCCTTAGCCCCGCCCATCTCTTTAAGAATTCACACATGAGACCATGTGCTAAACAGAGTGAGTAGTGTAGTAAACAAGCAAAGAGTTCAAGACTAAAAGTGGTAAAAGTAGTAGCCCACAATAAGGAAAATCCAGGTAAAAATCCACTTTATCTAGTCCTTGGCCTATATCCTAATCTGACTTTGGTGCAGGTAATGTTGTTTTTCACATTGTCGCCTCTGGTAAACACACTATATCAAATAAAATCTATGTTTATTTGTCACATGCACATGATTCAGAAGCTGTAAATGGTACAGTGAAATGGCTACTTGCATAGTAGCAACATCAAAAAAACAGGAAGTGTCCAGATAAATATATTTTATTAATATTTTATAATTATAAGATGTCACTTACCCAGACACACTTGTCTAAGTTGAATGGTCATGTGAAAGAAATGCTATAACCACCCTTCAGCCACATCTAGCTTAGTGGATGGGTCGCAATTGTCTAAACATGTACACATGTTAATGAAATACAATAGACGGTCATAATCACCCCCAGACACACCTGGCTAACTTGATGAGTCATGTAATCATCTGGTGAAGTGGAGTCTTTTGTTTAGCTAACTAGCTAAACAATGAACCAGCATAGTCCCAACTCATACAGTACTGCCACCAGTACAAACATTGTCATAGCTGTAGTATGAATCTGCAGGTAGCTAAAGCTAACCAACTAGGTTCAATGTAAGCTAGCTAACATTAGGCTATAACTATAAATGCAAATGGATTTCTGATTCAAATAATATTACTTCACAGATCATACACGTAACATTAGCTAGCGAGTCAGCAAGCTAACGTCCACTACCAAGCTAACAGTACTCTTTAACTTGCAATGAAAATGACTTTCTGACAAACTTATAATATCTGAAAATGTAGCTAGACTCCTACCCATGTACATGGATGAATGCTGCATGGCAGAGTGGAACCATTTAACTTAGTTTTGTTTGTGGCTACAGTACATTTTGCTTTTCCAGCTACGTGTCAATCACACCGGTCAACACTAATCGTGGCATTTGCACAAAGTAGCCCATCACAACTTTTTCCAACTGATCTGTCAATAGCGTCTTCTAAATTCAGGGCATGAATGCTGTTGAGAAAATTAGCAAAACTTTTGTAGTTCTTGATGGCTAACGTTATATCTTTCAAAAACACTGCAATAGATGAGCAGCTCACATTACAGACAGAAGCATGTTACATGGCAGACGAATCCAAAATCATCTCCCGACATGTCCAGCCCATCCATTATCTTAGCCAATCATGGCTAGCGGGAAGGTTCCTAACTTTTTCGTGGCTAAACCAACTAGGCTTGTAATTTAACAATTGTATTTGTATTTACAGATGGAATACAAGTTTGTTATTAAGGCACATGAAAGTTAACATGCTCCAGAAGCCATTTCTGCCCCAAAAAACGCATTTTGATAAAATGAGACTACTTCGCCTGTGAAGTAGTGACATGCGACATAAGCCTAGCTTCCTGAAACGGGTCACAGTTGTTAAACAGAGTGTTCCATGAGAATAACCAACACCCGGAGAAACTGTGGGGGCCTCGCAATATTCTAAAGTGGCATCTGGGGAAGTGTAAGAGAAAGAGGACAGGATGGTGAAAAGCTAGAAAAGAAGTTCGAGAGCCATAGAGATAGAATATATCGTGAAGGTAAAATGCTGAGAAGTAGAGAGAAAAGGAGAAAGAGAGAAAAGAAAGGATAGAGGAATGAAGGAAAGCTAAGTGCTGTAACAGTCAACACAGCAGGTGTGTTGGACCAAGTACGGCAGAGCTCTGCTATTTCAACTATCACTGAGAAGCATTGGGTTTTACTCACACGCACAAACCCACACCCACACTATAGTGTGCTTACACTCATGCCATACCAACCTGCAGAAATACACATGGACACACACAAGCAAGCACGCAGGCACACATGCACGAATGCACACACGCACACACGCATGCACACACGCACACACACAGACATTGTAGCACACACTTGACTCCCGTTGCGTAACGAGTGCAGCAGAGAGAGAGAGAGAGAGATAGAGAAAGAAAGACCGAGAGAGAGAGAGAGAGAGAGAGAAAGAAAGAAAGAAAGAAAGAAAGAAAGAAAGAAAGAAAGAAAGAAAGAAAGAAAGAGAAAGAAAGAGAAAGAAAGAGAAAGAAAGAAAGAAAGAAAGAAAGAAAGAAAGAGGCTTACATTCAAATCATCACTATGGGCCATAACCTTGAAAACTCCAGTTTAAAACATTTCTCATACTTTTTTATTGCTATTTATGTTGACAGCCGCTTGGCACTTTGGAACACTCAATCTATCAAAGCGGTTTTCCCCGTTTCAAAACTGCTTCACTTGCTCTTACAGAAACAAAAAAGTCCCTTTAAACATGAATGACATAGTATTGCTTTTGAACTCGCAGGTCTGACTTCACAATGCCCATCCCATCCTCTCTTTCCCCTGCACCCCCACCGTCAGTTTAATTATTGATGCTTGTTCCTGAATAGGTTTGTAATAAAGAATAGGTACAGTAAGTAGCATAAAATATTGATTTTGTACATTTCCTTGTGAATTTTATTCTGTGGAATGATTAAATTTGTCATATTTTTGGCGCTTGGGAGGTTTCTGACAAATTCATCCCATTTTATTGTGTGCACACAACTGGTGCTTCCAATTTGGGAGAATGAATTATGCAGCCGGGGTCGTGTGTGTGTGTGTTGCTCTGTCTTTCTCTATGAGTGTGTGCATTTGTGCTTGTGTGATCGTATACATTATATTGTAAGTATACATCTATGTTATGCATACAGGTGTGTGTCTTCCCACGCAGTGATTTTGAATTCACAGGAAATAGCTGTTACAACCCAAGCACAGATTCAGAGGAAGGCAAGACAGTTTCCAAGACAGTGTGTGTTTCTGTGTGTGTTTCACGGTGTGTACGTTGGCTAGAGGGCTGGCTGTGAAGTGGTAATTAACACAATAGTATGATTACCCATGCAGACGACTGGCCACAGGCTACGAAAGAGAGAGAGAGAGAGAGAGAGAGACAAAGGTAGAGCAAGAGACAGAGAGAGCGAGACAGAGCGAGAGAGAGAGAGAGGGGGAGAGAGAGTGAGAGACAGAAAGTGTGTGAGAGAGAGAAAGGGAGACAGAGACTGAGAGAAGAGATTGAAAGGGGGGTACAGAGAGAGAGATAGAGAAACAGTGAAAAGTGAGAGACAGAGAAAAGGGAGAGACAGAGAGAAGAGCGAGAGAGAGAAGAGAGAGAGAGAGGTGGAGACAGAGAAAAGAGAGAGAGAGAGAGGAGTGTCTGATAGAGCAGTTCACTGGGTCTCTCTCCAGCTTGCAGCTCATTCTAAACCACTACATTAAATCAGTTTACCTCTGCTTGGAATGCTCTGAGGGCAATAACTAATAACTACCCCACTCACCCATCATATACACTTGCGTGCATGCACAATAGGGCAGCTTTCGTAACTAATCCTGGAGATAACATATGATAAGGGTAGCACACCTTAATCGTATTCAAGCATCTACACACCTGTTTTAATGACTATGTGGATCTCCATGGCCAGAGAAAACCCCTGCTCTAAACCATTTTATTTTGGAAACATGTTCAAGCTATATTAGTGAAACATAAATGTAGCTTTCCAATATTCTGTAGAGATCTCATTGTGCTGGAATCAGGTTTTATTGGTTTCAATGAGAACAGGAGAGTAATTGCACCACAGCTGAGATGATACAAAAAAAATGTGTAATATGAATTGCGAGCGGTGCAAAGAAGAGGACTTCATTGTGAGGTGAATATATTTGAGGAGACCTTGAGCATGAGCTGAATGGGATGGATGTGCGTCGGTCGGGGAAAGCCGATGCTGATCAATGAGAATGAACTTATCTAGGCAGGGGGTGGCTAGCTGGTGATATAGACTTTATGAATATTAACCAGAGAGGGATCAATAGTGGGACACCTCTCCACAGCCCAACGGAACCACTGACTTAAAGAGATGGTGGGGGGAGGAGGCGAGGTGTCACACTGTTCACAGACACTTACATGCAGGTATGAAAGAGAGGGAGGGATGGAAAGAGAGAGGTGGACAACCACTTGATTTCCATTCTTTGAGAGACTCAGATAAAAATATATTGCCTTTTCCACAACAGCTGTTCATCACAACAAATATGACTTCTGTTGACCAACAGAAAGGATCATGAGACTTGCAGTTCAATACGGTTATCCTCTGCCTCTCCTCCCTCTCCTTCCCTCCTTCTTCCCCCTCCTTCCCTCCTCCTTCCTCCCTCTTCTTCCCTCCTCCTCCTTCCTACCTCTTCTTCTCCCTCTTTCCCTCCTCCTTCCTACCTCTCCTTCTCTCTCTTTCCCTCCTCCTTCTTCCCTCCTCCTTCCTACCTCTCCTTCTCCCTCCTTCCCTCCTCCTTCCTCCCACTCCTTCCTACCTCTCTTTCCCCCTCCATCCCTCCTCCTTCTCCCTCTTCTTCCCTCCTCCTTCCTCCCTCTCCTTTCTCCCTCCCTCCTTCCCTCCTCCTTCCTCCCTCTCCTTCCTACCTCTTCTTCTCCCTCCCTCCTTCTCTCCTCCTTCCTCCCTCTCCTTCCTACCTCTTCTTCTTCCTCCCTCCTTCCCTCCTCCTTCCTCCCTCTTCTTCCCTCCTTCCCTTCCTCCCTCTCCCTCCTCCCTCTTCTTCCCTCCTCCTTCCTCCCTCCCTCATGTCTTTTCTGTATTCTCCCTTCCTTCATCATTGCTGTCAGAACCAGAACCTGTGCTCTATGTAAATAAATTAATATGCAATAAAAGCGTGTTTAAAGCACAAAGTGACCTCTCTTCTACTATCACACACACACACACACACACACACACACACACACACACACACACACACACACACACACACACACACACACACACACACACACACACACACACACACACACACACACACACACACAAACATACACACACACATACACACACACACACACACACACACACACACACACATACACACACACACACACACACACACACACACACACACAAACATACACACACACATACACACACACACACACACACACACACACACACACATACACACACACACACACACACACACACACACACACACACACACACACACACACACACACACACACACACACACACACACACACACATACACCTCACTCTACTAATATCATCCAGCATCTCTGCACCCCCAACAAATGAACTTGAGACCACCTCAAGGGTATATCGGAATAATGTAGTGTGTGTGCGTGTAAATAATGTGGTCGCTATTATGGAAACAAATTGGGTTGATGTAACAACAGTATCTGAGTATGAGGGGCAGTCAGTAATGTGTTCTAACATGTACCCCCTAGACTTGTGTGTGTTTGCATTTTCTTGTTGTCTATGTATCCTGTGGTTGGTTCAAATTGCACTGACAGCAAAATATGGGACTGTCTCACACGAGAGAAGCAAGGATAAGAGGACAGAGAGAGGATAGCTACAGAGAGATCAGAGACGTAAAGAGGGAGCCCCAACGTTTTCATATTCCTTCTGCCAGTCATCTACTAAAATTGTATTGGAAGTATCGTGGCCTACCTTAGTGACACAGGCCTTAGTGATACAGTCATAGTCTCAAGAGTTCTGCTATTTATTCAACGCAATCTCTAAGGCAAGTGGAGACAGTAACTGCAGGCAACAGAGATGACGGAGTGTGTTGCCATTAATATTATGGAATGTGTTGCCCTTTTTATTACGGAATGTGGTGCTGTCAGTAGATTATGGGGTGTGTTGCCGTTTTAATTACGGAATGTGGTGCCGTCAGTAGATTATGGGGTGTGTTGCCGTTTTTATTACGGAATGTGGTGCCGTCAGTAGATTATGGGGTGTGTTGCCGTTTTTATTACGGAATGTGGTGCCGTCAGTAGATTATGGGGTGTGTTGCCGTTTTTATTACGGAATGTGGTGCCGTCAGTAGATTATGGGGTGTGTTGCCGTTTTAATTACGGAATGTGGTGCCGTCAGTAGATTATGGGGTGTGTTGCCGTTTTAATTACGGAATGTGGTGCCGTCAGTAGATTATGGGGTGTGTTGCCGTTTTAATTACGGAATGTGGTGCCGTCAGTAGATTATGGGGTGTGTTGCCGTTTTAATTACGGAATGTGGTGCCGTCAGTAGATTATGGGGTGTGTTGCCGTTTTAATTACGGAATGTGGTGCCGTCAGTAGATTATGGGGTGTGTTGCCCTTTTTATTACGGAATGTGGTGCCGTCAGTAGATTATGGGGTGTGTTGCTGTTTTAATTACGGAATGTGGTGCCGTCAGTAGATTATGGGGTGTGTTGCCGTTTTAATTACGGAATGTGGTGCCGTCAGTAGATTATGGGGTGTGTTGCCGTTTTTATTACGGAATGTGGTGCCGTCAGTAGATTATGGGGTGTGTTGCCGTTTTAATTACGGAATGTGGTGCCGTCAGTAGATTATGGGGTGTGTTGCCGTTTTTATTACGGAATGTGGTGCCGTCAGTAGATTATGGGGTGTGTTGCCGTTTTTATTACGGAATGTGGTGCCGTCAGTAGATTATAGGGTGTGTTGCCGTTTTAATTACGGAATGTGGTGCCGTCAGTAGATTATGGGGTGTGTTGCCGTTTTTATTACGGAATGTGGTGCCGTCAGTAGATTATGGGGTGTGTTGCCGTTTTAATTACGGAATGTGGTGCCGTCAGTAGATTATGGGGTGTGTTGCCGTTTTAATTACGGAATGTGGTGCCGTCAGTAGATTATGGGGTGTGTTGCCGTTTTAATTACGGAATGTGGTGCCGTCAGTAGATTATGGGGTGTGTTTCCGTTTTAATTACGGAATGTGGTGCCGTCAGTAGATTATGGGGTGTGTTGCCCTTTTTATTACGGAATGTGGTGCCGTCAGTAGATTATGGGGTGTGTTGCCGTTTTAATTACGGAATGTGGTGCCGTCAGTAGATTATGGGGTGTGTTGCCGTTTTAATTACGGAATGTGGTGCCGTCAGTAGATTATGGGGTGTGTTGCCGTTTTAATTACGGAATGTGGTGCCGTCAGTAGATTATGGGGTGTGTTGCCGTTTTAATTACGGAATGTGGTGCCGTCAGTAGATTATGGGGTGTGTTGCCGTTTTAATTACGGAATGTGGTGCCGTCAGTAGATTATGGGGTGTGTTGCCGTTTTAATTACGGAATGTGGTGCCGTCAGTAGATTATGGGGTGTGTTGCCCTTTTTATTATGGAATGTGGTGCCGTCAGTAGATTATGGGGTGTGTTGCCGTTTTAATTACGGAATGTGGTGCCGTCAGTAGATTATGGGGTGTGTTGCCGTTTTAATTACGGAATGTGGTGCCGTCAGTAGATTATGGGGTGTGTTGCTGTTTTTATTACGGAATGTCTCCGTCAGTAGATTATGGGGTGTGTTGCCGTTTTAATTACGGAATGTGGTGCCGTCAGTAGATTATGGGGTGTGTTGCCGTTTTAATTACGGAATGTGGTGCCGTCAGTAGATTATGGGGTGTGTTGCCGTTTTTATTACGGAATGTGGTGCCGTCAGTAGATTATGGGCTGTGTTGCCGTTTTTATTACGAAATGTGGTGCCGTCAGTAGATTATGGGGTGTGTTGCCGTTTTAATTACAAAGTGTGTTGCCGTCTATTAGGTGTCAGTCAAACTGCTTACGGTTAGCTTTAATAACGTCTACGGGATTGGTGTCCCTAAAACAGGACGGTTGTTGCTCAAAATGTGATGATGTGACTAAAAATGTTGTATACAACAGCCAACTTTCCCGGTCATGTCTTAAATGGGCAGAAAGCTTCAATTCATGTTAATCTAACTGCAGTGTCCAATTTACAGTAACCATTACAGAAAACAAATATCAATCTGTTATTTGAGGATAATGCACAACAACAAAACACTTTTATCATGGCAACTGGTTTGATACATTCACCTCTGAAGGTAAATCATTTACTTACATTCAGCAATCTTGCTCTGATGTGTCATCCTGAGGTTCCCAGAGGTAAAATGTAGCGTCGTTTTGTTTGAAAAAAAACTATTTTTAAATTCAAATGCAGGAACTGGGTTCTACAGTTTGACCCCACTGCTGTCCCTGGCTCCACTCTCTGATGCGCCTTATCAGTAGCATGTACAGCACCCGCCACACTATGGAAAATATTTATAAAAACTAACTAGCTAAATTGTTTCTTACATTTTCAGAACATTTGCAGCCTCCTTGATTCTCTGTGGAACCTGAGTAATGATGGATCATTCCATTCCCCCTGAAATCTTCCTTTAAGATCCCAATCAAACGCGAGTTGGATTAGTTGAGATTTTCTCAGGTGTAGCATGTTTCTTCTGTGCTAACATTGGTCAAAGTTTTCCCATGTAGCTTAATCAGTGACAATCTCACACAAGAGCCCTATGAATGTATGTTGAACATTGTGTGATGTGTATGTGGCATTGTGGGGTATGATGCTAAACACCTTGGCAAGCTCCTTGTATGTTCAGTGAGTGTACTCCATCGTAAACAGAAAAAGTCCACTGTCCCCCTCCCCTATTGACTCTATTGCGTCCAAGGTCATCATGAGTGGTTGCTGGTTTAAAACAAGGAACTCAATATTGTCCAAAATTGCGGACACATACCGTTGAAGTCGGAAGTTTACATACACTTAGGTTGGAGTCAATAAAACTTGTTTATCAACCACTCCACACATTTCTTGTTAACAAACTATAGTTTTGCCAAGTTGGTTAGGACATCTACTTTCTAATTTTTCCAACAATTGTTTACAGACAGATTATTTCACTTAAAATTCACTGTATCACAATTCCAGTGGGTCAGAAGTTTACATACATTAAGTTGCCTGTGCCTTTAAACAGCTTGGAAAAATCCTGAAAATTATGTCATGGCTTTAGAAGCTTCTGATAGGCTAATTGACATAATTTGAGTCAATTGGAGGTGGACCTGTGGATGTATTTCAAGGCTTACCTTCAAACTCAGTGCCTCTTTACTTGACATCATGGGAAAATCCAAATAAATCAGCCAAGACCTCAGTAAATCCTTGGGAGCAAGTTCCAAATGCCTGAAGGTATAACGTCCATCTGTACAAACAATAGTACACAAGTATAAACACCATGGGACCACGCAGCCATCAAACCGCTCAGGAAGGAGACTTCTTCTGTCTCCTAGAGATGAACGTACTTTGGTGTGAAACGTGCAAATCAATCCCAGAACAACAGCAAAGGACCTTGTGAAGATGCTGGAGGAAACAGGTACAAAAGTATCTATATCCACAGTAAAATGAGTCCTATATCGACATAACCTGAAAGGCCGCTCAGCAAGGAAGAAGCCACTGCTCCAAAACTGCCATAAAAAAGCCCAACTACGGTTTGCAACTGCACATGGGGACATAGATCGTACTTTTTTGAGAAATGTCCTCTGGTCTGATGAAACAAAAATAGAACTGTTTGGCCATAATGACCATCGTTATGTTTGGAGGATAAAGCGGGATGCTTGCAAGCCGAAGAACACCATCCCAAACGTGAAGCACGTGAGTGGCAGCATTATGTTGTGGGTGTGATTTCCTGCAGGAGGGACTGGTGCACTTCATTAAATAGATGGCATCATGAGGCAGTAAAAGTATGCGGATATATTGAAGCAACATCTCAAGACATCAGTCAGGAAGTTAAAGCTTGGTCGCAAATGGGTCTTCCAAATGGACAATGACCCCAAGCATACTTCCAAAGTTGTGGCAAAATCGCTTAAGGACAACAAAGTCAAGGTATTGGAGTGGCCATCACAAAGCCCTGACCTCAAACCCATAGAAAATTTGGGGGCAGAACTGAAAAAGTGTGTGCGAGCAAGGAGGCCTACACACCTGACTCAGTTACACCAGCTCTGTCAAGAGGAATGGGCCAAAATTCACCCAACTTATTGTGGGAAGCTTGTGGAAGGACTATGACCTCAAGCATACTTCCAAAGTTGTAGCAAAATGGTTTAAGGACAACAAAGTCAAGGCATTGGAGTGGCCATCACAAAGCCACTGCGGACACATACAGTTGAAGTCAGATGTTTACATACACTTAGGTTGGAGTCAATAAAACTTGTTTTTCAACCACTTTCTAAAAGAGTTTCTAAAAAAAATAAAAGCTGAAATAATACATTATCTCTGCTATTATTCTATCATTTCACATTCTTAAAATAAAGTGGTGACTAACCTAACTGACCTAAGATGGGGATTTTTTTACTAGGATTAACTTCTCTATGGTAGGGGGCAGAGTTGGGAATTTTGGATGAAAAGCGGGCCCAAATTAAACTGCCTGCCACTCAGCCATAAAAGCTAGAATATGCATATAATTAGTAGATTAGGATAGAAAACACTCTGAAGTTTCTAAAACTGTTTGAATGATGTCTGTGAGTATAACAGAACTCATATGGCAGGCAGAAACCTGAGGAAAAATCCAACCAGGAAGTGGAAAATCTGAGGTTTGGAGTTTTAAAACTCTTGGCCTATCAAATACACAGTGTCTATGGGGTCATATTGCACTTCCCAAGGCTTTCACTAGATGTCAACAATCTTTAGAACCTTGTTTTATGCTTCTACTGTGAAGTGGGGGCGAATGAGAGGGGAATGAGTGAGGGCTCTGCCAGAGAGCCACGAGCTCAGTTTCACGCATTCACGTGATAGTTAGCTTGCGTTGCATTACAATTCAACAGACAAAGGATTTCTCCAGTTGGAACATTATTGAAGACTTATGTTAAAAACATCCTAAGGATTGATTCTATACTTCTACGGACTGTAACGGAACTTTTTGACTTTTCGTCTGCTGCTAGTGACTGCGCGTCATGAGTTTGGATTGTGTACTGAATGCGTTAACAAAAGGAGGTATTTGGACATAAATTATGGACATTATCGAACTAAACAAACATTTATTGTGGAACTGGGATTCCTGGGAGTGCATTCTGATGAAGATCATCAACGGTAAGTGAATATTTATAATGCTATTTCTGACTTCTGTTGACTACACATCATGGCGGATATCTGTTTGGGTTGTTTTGGTCTCTGAGCGCCGTACTCAGATTATTTAAAGGTGTGGATTTTCCGTAAAGTTATTTTGAAATCTGACACAGCGGTTGCATTAAGGAGGAATGGATCTAAAATTCCATTCATAACACTCGTTTCTTTTAGCAATGTTTATTATGAGTATTATCGTAAATTGACGTAGCTTTCTGCAAAATCACTGGATGTTTTGGAACTACTGAACATAACTCGCCAATGTAAACTGAGATTTTTGGATATAAATATGAACTTTACCGAACAAAACATACATGTATTGTGTAACATGAAGTCCTATGAGTGTCATCTGATAAAGATCATCAAAGGTTAGCGATTAATTTTATCTCTATTTCTGCTTTTTGTGACTCCTCTCTTTGGCTGGAAAAATGGCTGTGTTTTTCTGTGACTTGGCTCTGACCTAACATAATCATTTGGTTTGCTTTCGTCGTAAAGCCTTTTTGAAATCGGACACTGTGGCTGGATTTACAACAAGTGTATCTTTAAAATGGTGTAAAATACATGTATGTTTGAGGAATTTTAATTATGGGATTTCTGTTGTTTTGAATTTGAACTGCGCCCTGCAGTTTCACTGGCTGTTGACGAGGTGGGACGCTATCGTCCCACGTACCCTAGAGAGGTTAAATGTCAGGAATGTTGAAAAACTGAGTTTAAATGTATTTGACTAAGGTGTATGTAAACTTCCGACTTCAACTGTAACCTTCGACATGGGAAAGAAAATGCTGCATCTGCAGTAACTGAGTATACCAGCCACTCTCTTCCTATGAACTAGTAGCAATTAAATTAGCGTTTTTTGAAAACCTGCAACTAGGGTAGAATCCTAGGTTAACCTGGGCTGGCTACTCTGTTCCCAGATCATCAGGAACAGTCAAAGGTCAGAGGTGTCAGTCAGAGGGGGCCATGGAGCCATTATCCTGGCTCGCTTATGGGCGTGATGGCAGCATATGGCAGAATATAGCAGCAGTTTTATTGTTCATCAAGAATTCAGCATAACATGTTTGTATAAAGGTCTGGTTATTAAATGGGTAAATAGTTAAATCCATTCTCCATTTCATGAAATGTATTCACAGGTAAATAGTAAATGCTCCGGTGACAAACAAACTTTTCTTCCCTGCTTCCAATCGTCCACATGGCTGGGAGAACGTATTCAAGGAAGGAAATACATTTTTAAAATGGATTTTTTTAATTTTATTATTAGCTAACTAGTTCCAGTGCAGGCTTACTCAAGTGAGCTGCTAACATAGCTAGCTAGCTTTCTAGCCGACTTGACATACTGTATAGCTAGCTAGCTAAATGAATTAAATATCACCAGTAACTTCATATTAACAAACATTCTTGATGTATTTATCATTGTAAAAAAATCTCCAAATGCAATCGTGGGTCGCTAGCTAACAGCCATGGAAGATGGTGAATGGATAGCAGCTCCAACTGTCAAACAAGGGAGAGAGTAGTCTTTTTTGGATAGAACAGGTACTGTTGTGTAGTTCCAGTCCCTAGAAAGAAGTGAGGACAGAGATAACAGTAACATAATATTCAGTGCGGTCTAATTTGATTACAATGAAGTCTGTTTCTTGTGATGTTTTCTATCCTGAGATACAGAGAGCTGTGAAAGCCTGTTTGCAGAAGAAGAGGTGTCAATGAAGAGCAGTGATTCTCAGTCCTGGTCCTGGGGACTCAAAGAGGTGCACATATATGTTTTTGCCTTAGCACTACACAGCTGATTGAAATGATCAACTCATCATCACGCTTCAAGTAGTATTTATGTATTCATTTTTAATGCTATCCTTGATATTATCCTGCTATTGTTACATGCTACACATGCACATGTGTGGGCACATGCATCTATCTAGCCAAAGTTATTATGATTTGCTATAAGAGCAGTGGAGGCTGTTGAGCGGAGAACGGTTCATAATAATGGCTGGAATGGAGTCAATGGAATGGTATCAAACACATCAACGATGTGGTTTCCATGTGATTGATACCGTTCCATTGACTCCTTTCAGCCATTATAATGAGCCGTCCTCCTCTCAGCAGCCTCCACTGTATAAGAGATATTATGCTTTAGTAATCCACAACAACCTGGTGATGTAACATTCTAATAATGACATTATCTTCCATATTCCTACAGATACTGTAGGAAATTCCTTCACAAAGATTGCCTACAGTTCCTGTGTATGGCACCCCACGGTTGAGTGACCAGGGCCATCTGGGACTGCCTGGTGGGGGAATTCAGGAGTGTGTGAAGGCTACCTGTGGCCTGCATAACTTAATGACGATGGACACGAGGACCAGGACGGGAGCTGCAGCTCTATGCCGTGTGCCAGAGGAGAGGTCTTCTGCTCAGCAGGATATTGCAAGGATGGAGGCCAACAATGCAGAAATGGAGGCAATCCATGTGTGGGAGATCTTCACCTCCTACTTATTCAGAGAGTGCGCTGTTCCCTGGCAACACCATAGACTAGACTATGCACAACCAACAGCCAACCACATTGCAATAATAGTATTCTTCCATTTACATAGCTATGTCAACTGCAGTTATTCTTTTCTCAGTTTCTCTCCCGTTGAGTTCTACTTCTCCGGTGAGGGTGCTGTTCAGGTAAGGAGGATGTCTGTACAAAAACAAAGCTCTCTTTCACCCATACTCTCACCCATATTGAAAACATGTAGAACATTTAGACAACCTATAATAGACTCCTACATACTTGTGTATTAATCTGATTGATGTATTGTGTTGTGCAGTAAGCAGGTTCAGGTGTATAACTGAGGATCCTTCCATCTTCAATGAACAGGCAATAGGACCAAACATGGAGAATAGTAAGACCCTCCATTATTTATATTTATGTAAGTACACTGTATTGTTTGTCGTCGTGTGTCTATGCATGTTTTTAAGTATAAATTACTCTGCAGCCACTCAGTGTGGACACCAGGTGAGGCCACAAACACAGATTCCTGTTGAACACTGTCTATTTGACCTCTCTAGGGTATGTGGGATGCTAGCGTCCCATCTGGCCAACGTCCAGTGAGATTGCAGAGCGCCAAATTCAAATACAGAAATACTCATTATAAAATTTCAGAAAACAAAACATATTTTACATAGGTTTAAAGATGAACTTCTTGTGGATCCAACCACGGTGTCAGATTAAAAAATGCTTTATGGCGAAAGCATAACTTACGATTATTTGAGAACATAGCCCAGTTGACAAATTATTACAAACAGTAACCAGCCAAGCAGAAGCGTTACAAAACTCAGAAAAAGAGAGAAAATGAATCCCTTACCTTTGATGTTCTTCATATGTTTGCACTCAGAAGACATTCATTTATTTACTCAATATATGTTCCTTTTGTTCGATAAAGTCTCTTTATATCCAAAAAACTCCATTTTGTTTGCGCGTTTTCTTCAGTAATCCACAGGCTCAAACACAGTCAAAACAGGCAGACAAAAAAATCAAAATTGTATCTGTTAAGTTCATAGAAACATGTCAAACAATGTTTTATATTCAATCCTCAGGTTGTTTTTAGCCTAAATGATCTACAATATTTCAACCGGACAATAACGTTGTCAATATAAAAGTTAAACAAGAAATGCACTCTCTCGGGATTGCGCATGAAAAAGCTCTGTGAAACGTCAGGGTCCACTCATTCAGACTGGTCTTACTCCCTCATTTATAAGAATACAAGCCTGAAACTATTTCTGAAGACTGTTGACATCTAGTGGAAGGCATGGGAACTGCAAATTGAGTCCTAGGTCAATGGATACTATTATGGCATTGAGTAGAAAACTACAACCCCCCCCAAAAATACTTCCTGAATGGATTTTTCTCAGGTTTTCGCCAAATCAGTTATTTTATACTCACAGACACTATTTTAACAGTTTTGGAAACTTAAGAGTGTTTCTATCCAAATCTACCAGTTATATGCATATCATATCTTCTGGGCCTGAGTAGCAGGCCATTTAATTTGGGCATGCTTTTTCATCCAAAATTCCGAATGCTGCCCCCTACCATAGAGAAGTTAACTAAATTATTTTCACAATAACAGTCTCTCTCCTTCACTTCACCCCTCACCCGCCTTCTCCCTATGTCTTCTAGGTTATATCAGCTGTGTCGGTGAACCCCTCCCGCTTCTGAACCTCCTGACACAGAGGGCACAGCATGATCAGAGGTGATAGGTCACTTGGTTGGGTCAACAGGAAGTATTATTAAAGTGCTTTACATTGAAATAAAGCTAGAAATGTCGTAGTCCCAGAGATTATGATCCAAGGTCAGTTTTGCATTTCACCTCCTGATGATTATGATGACTGACAGTGCTAAAATAAAAAAAACACAATGCTTAATCATTCTGTCTCTCTATCTGTCTATCATCTGCAGGTATGTTTTGATGTGAGAGAGGATGCCAAACCGCAGTCCCGTCATCGCCACCTCACTTGCTCTATGCTAACCCTCGGGCCAACTGGGGGCCCAAGGCTGGTTAGGAGACACCACTAGAGACACAATTATGTCATTGTGATGACCTCAGAGAGTTTGAAGTTTAGTATCACTGTAATTCATTAATCATATGCTGTATTCCCTACTCCGCTGTTCTTATTGCTTTCCCTTTCTGTCTTTGACACTCTTTCTCACACCTCTCTCCCCACCTCCTCTTTCATCCTCTGTTTTCATAATGCACACCATATGTGCATTGAAGTTTAGATTGAACTTGTATTGATAATATCATATTACAATTATAATATGTATAATGCATGTATTGTGTATTTATAACACTTGGATAATGAACTTATTTCAATAAAGCTTTTCTCATTCTCTACTGGAATTGGTTCACATTATCTACTGGTTGAAATTAAATCTGTCATTTGATGAAATACTACACCTACACCTGTATCCTGTGTCCCCAGATCAGTGCAGATAAATGAAATTTAGATATGGAGATGAACCTGTTTTAGAGTATTTACATTATATTTGCATAGGAAGTGTAGTATACTGCTTTTTAAATTCTGGTTATGTATATACTGTATGAATTAAAAATCTGCCTTTAACTAGTTAAATCATGTTTCTAGTCTATTGCATAGTTCCAGTGTGTAACCATTGCTGTCCCAGGACAAAGATGGGTAAACACTGTTGAAGTGTACCATTTTAATACATACATGCAGACACAGCATCATTCAAAGACTGGAGTTTGATACTCCCGGTATTAGATATGACTGAAAAAGGATGTTTCATGGACATTCATACCTGAACTGCACCTTTATTTGCCAAGGTAAAGTACATGAATATATTACATGTACAGGCTACAATGTGGGGATCTCATGCTTGGTAATAACTACATGTATACACAACTTGTATTCTTTGCACAATAAAGTTATATTATATTCTACTCAATCCATAGGCTTCATTGATGCCATTCATTGAAGTAGATACAACCGGCTATGATAGCTGAGGTTCATTGCTAGGTTCGTAGCTAGCTAGCTAAATATTGACATTATAATATTGATGTAGCAGTCATGCGTGTAACAGTCATTAATGATTAACTGGTGGAAGCAATTAAAACCAATGTTCTGAACTAATATGTATACCAAACGTTTTAGGGTCCATACACAGATTGGCTACATAGCTAGCTACACATCCATAGGCATACAGGTATTTTTATCCTCCACTGCACAATAAGCAAGAAAATAGTTAACAAGCTATGCTAAGTTTCAACTGAGGGTGCTAAGCCCCCTTTTGCCCCCTCGTGGAGCTGGGTACGGTGTGTGTGTGTGCGTGTGTGTAAGTGAAAGTCTCTGTGTACCTCTATATCTGTGTGTGTTTAGTTACAGCACACTGGACATACCCCAGACCTTGCTCTCAACTTGACCTTCTGTGTTACAGATGTAGGAACTTAATTTGGTCACTCTCTTGCTGCTGTGAATTTTCCTGCAAAGCATTTTCAGACTTGACTTGCCCTACAAGAATGCCCATTAATTATAATCCACAGAATAATGGACGTTTCCTGTTTCTGCAAGATTATTTTCCTGCTGTAGCAATCTGGCTCAAATTAAGATCCCACATCTGTGCAGAAACATGCACTTGGCTACTGTTCTGAATCCACAGTGAAAGAACATGAAAGAACGTACATAGTATTTTTTCTCTCTCTCTCTCTCTGTCTCTCTCTCTCCATTTCTCTCTACCCCCCTCTCTCCCTCTCTCTCTCGCACTTTCCCTCCTTCCCTCTCTCTTTGTCCGAGGAAAATCCTCCAATTTAGGCTGTGTGTCGGGAGTGCTGCCAAGCCATAATCTAAGGAATTGCAATCCATTAGCTTGAAGAAGCACAGATTCAAACAGAGCCATGTATTTGTGCGTGTTTGTGTGTGTGTGTGTTTCTGTGTGGGAGTGTAAATAACACTATCCTGCCAAGGATACCTCTGACAGAAGGTTCAGTAGAATCTCTCTCTCTCTCTCTCTCTCCACTTTCTCTCTCTCTCTCTCTCTCTTACATGTTATCTGAGAGTAAAGTTTGTGTTTTTGGCTCATCACACCAAGGACATGAACTGCTACAGTAAACATACATCAGTCACTGGAGTCTCTGGGCAGCTTGTATACTTTACTGTCAATCCTACGTGTGTGTATGTGTGTGTGTGTGAATGTCTTTGTGCGTGTGTGAGCATGCGTGTGTGTATGCTATATCTTTACATGCTATTAAGCATCAGCAAATAGATTCAATATGCTCTCACACCTATACACTTACTGACCTATCAACAAAGCGGCAAACACTTGTAAAACATATGTCAATACAAGCACAGACACACAGAGCATTGATTACTGCTAGCATCTCTCTAGACAACAGTCCCACAGGAGAACACATTGATTACTGCTAGCATCTCTCTAGACAACAGTCCCACAGGAGAACACATTGATTACTGCTAGCATCTCTCTAGACAACAGTCCCACAGGAGAACACATTGATTACTGCTAGCATCTCTCTAGACAACAGTCCCACAGGAGAACACATTGATTACTGCTAGCATCTCTCTAGACAACAGTCCCTCAGGAGAACACATTGATTACTGCTAGCATCTCTCTAGACAACAGTCCCACAGGAGAACACATTGATTACTGCTAGCATCTCTCTAGACAACAGTCCCACAGGAGAACACATTGATTACTGCTAGCATCTCTCTAGACAACAGTCCCACAGGAGAACACATTGATTACTGCTAGCATCTCTCTAGACAACAGTCCCACAGGAGAACACATTGATTACTGCTAGCATCTCTCTAGACAACAGTCCCACAAGAGAATACATTGATTACTGCTAGCATCTCTCTAGACAACAGTCCCACAGGAGAACACATTGATTACTGCTAGCATCTCTCTAGACAACAGTCCCACAGGAGAACACATTGATTACTGCTAGCATCTCTCTAGACAACAGTCCCACAGGAGAACACATTGATTACTGCTAGCATCTCTCTAGACAACAGTCCCACAGGAGAACACATTGATTACTGCTAGCATCTCTCTAGACAACAGTCCCACAAGAGAACACATTGATTACTGCTAGCATCTCTCTAGACAACAGTCCCACAGGAGAACACATTGATTACTGCTAGCATCTCTCTAGACAACAGTCCCACAGGAGAACACATTGATTACTGCTAGCATCTCTCTAGACAACAGTCCCACAAGAGAACACATTGATTACTGCTAGCATCTCTCTAGACAACAGTCCCACAGGAGAACACATTGATTACTGCTAGCATCTCTCTAGACAACAGTCCCACAGGAGAACACATTGATTACTGCTAGCATCTCTCTAGACAACAGTCCCACAAGAGAACACATTGATTACTGCTAGCATCTCTCTAGACAACAGTCCCACAGGAGAACACATTGATTACTGCTAGCATCTCTCTAGACAACAGTCCCACAGGAGAACACATTGATTACTGCTAGCATCTCTCTAGACAACAGTCCCACAGGAGAACACATTGATTACTGCTAGCATCTCTCTAGACAACAGTCCCACAGGAGAACACATTGATTACTGCTAGTGTGTGTGTAAATAATACAGTGCTATAGTGGGTGTGAACAGTCATAAAATGTTAGACACACATTTAAAATCATGTTGAGATTGTATTCAATCTCATAATAAGATAATTCCCTTACGTTCCTGTCATTTGAACATAAAACACCTATATCCTATATATCAGACACTTCCCCTGCTCTGGCCTGACTTTCTTATGATGTATGGTGTGCGTGTGCATGTGTGTGTGTGTGTGTGTGTGTGTGTGTGTGTGTGTGTGTGTGTGTGTGTGTGTGTGTGTGTGCGTGCGTGTGCGTGTGTGTGTGTGTGTGTGGTCCAAGGCCGTGTATGTGGCGTGGAGAGATCAATGGTGCGGGATTGGGTCTGAGATGGAAGGAGCTGTCAGGCCTGAATTAGATGTTAAATCTTTTGGACAAAATGTATTGTGTTCAGAATTTATCATGTGCTGTTTCCTGCCCTGTGATGCATGCTGCAGCGACTCAGTGTGTGTGTGCGTGTGTGTGTGTGCGTGTGTGTGTGTGTGTGTGTGTGTGTGTGTGTGTGTGTGTGTGTGTGTGTGTGTGTGTGTGTGTGTGTGTGTGTGTGCGTGCGTGTTTGTAGGCTGGAAGGGCCAGTCAGAATGGGCTGTTTCAGGTCTAAAGTGCCTGTCCAGAAACACATGATGGATTCTTATTGTTGGTCTCCTCTCTACCTCCTACGTCTTCTCTTTTCTCTTCCCTTCCTTTTCCCTTTATCTCCCATTTCCTCATTCTGTCTACACAGCCTCCTCTTCCAATCGTTTTGCATTTTTCTCCCTCTCTCTTCAGTCCAGAACAATCTTTGTTCATTCTTCTACTGCTTTTCTTTCCATACATTTTCCCCGTTTCTTAATGTTATTCATCATTGGACAATGATTCTCCAAAATGGGACAAAAAACTACATTGATTGCAATGTTGCTTGCTTGTTAATATGCTGGTTTGATTGACTTACATCTTTAACGAGTTTATTGATGTGTAAATTGGTTGATTGCAGTAAACGGTGGTTAGATGGAACTGGAAGGAAACGGGGTTCTGATCATATAACGAACGATATTCATTTTATATATCCTAGTTCTATGTTTCTGATGCGCAGGGTGGCTGCATCAAGCCTGGTGGAAGCAGCCAGGTTCTACCAGGCTAGGCTGCATCCAGACCCGACAGGAATTCCAAATCCCTATGGTTCCTGGGTGATAGGAGATATCTGGGTCAGACAGAGGGGTGACCGCTACATTGCTACATCGCTACATCGCTACACCCCTCTACTGCCAGTCAGAGCTGATAAAGCCATCCTCCACAATGCGTCTACATGTCGCTCTTCTAATCTACATTTACATTTCAGTCATTTAGCAGACTCCATTATCCAAAGTTACTTACGGAGCAGTAATTTATGTGGTACTATTTACCTCTCTCGCTCTCCTTCTCTCTATATCTCTGTCAACTCTATCCCTTCTCCTGTGCCACTATGTCTATGTGCTTATCTAGGGATTTGTCTGTGTGACTGCCAGACTTCTCTCAGCTAGTATATCACACTACAGTAGCCATCCTTTCTCCATAATGTCTGTCATCAGCTCTCTGTCTGTCTTTCCTCAGGTTCCTCTTTGAGTTCTCTCTCATTGTAATTCACTGTCTTTCTCTCCCTCGTTCCCTGCACATGTAAAAACAGGTAAACAGGCATGAACACACCTCAGGAACAATTCTCTAGTTAGGGCCCCTACATGGTGAGAGGTTGGGGCTTGCGTGGGGCACGGTCGTCCCTGTGAGAAGTCCACCGCAGCAATTAACACAGAGATGAAAGACACCAGGCTGCATGATTAATAATTGACTCCCTCTTGATGAGCAGGGGAGGGATGTGTGTGTGTTTGTGCGCACATTTGTAATTCTGCTAATTACAAAACTACACACACACACACACACACACACACACACACACACACACACACACACACACACACACACACACACACACACACACACACACACACACACACACACACACACACACACACACACATAGCTCTGTCTGGTGTTTTGTAGCTGTGTTGTACTGTGGTAATTGCATGAGCCTACTTATTTGTCTGACGGAACAATCTTGTTTAGGGATGGTGATGTGATAGGTGGAGGAGCCAGAGGGATAGAATAATAGTAGAATAAGGTAAACACAGGGTTACAGAGAAAATATGACTGAGACAGAAAAACTGTTTAACATATTAAGGATCCTCCCCTTTTAAAAAAATTTCACCTAAAATGACATACCCAAATCTAACTGCCTGTAGCTCAGGCCCTGAAGCAAGGAAATGCATATTCTTGGTACCATCTCAAAGGAAACACTTTAAAGTTTATGGAAATGTGAAAGGAATGTATGAGAATATAACACAATAGACCTGGTAAAAGATAACACAAAGAAAAAAAAACTTTCTTTTGTATTTCTGTACCATCATCTTTGAAATGCAAGAGAAAGGCCATAATGTATTATTCCAGCCCGGGTGCAATTTAGATTTTGGCCAGTAGATGGCAGCAGTGTCTGCAACTTTTTAGACTGATCCAATGAACCATTGCATTTCTGTTAAAAATGTTGTATCAAGACTGCCCAAATGTGCCTCATTTGTTTATTAATAACTTTTCATGTTCAAAATTGTGCACTCTCCTCAAACAGTAGCATGTTATTATTTCACTGTAATAGCTACTGTAAATCTAACAGTGCAGTTAGATGAACAATCATTTTAGCTTTCTGCAAATATCAGATATGTCTATGTCCTGGGAAATGTTCTTGTACTTACAGCCTCATGCTAATCACATTAGCCTACGTTAGCTCAACCATCTCGAGGCAGGGACACCGATCCTGAATAAGTTAAACAACAGAATGAAAGCAGAGGATTCAGGTGATTGTAGTATCTCTGTTTACGAGTGAAGACATGCTGAGACTGCACAGAGATACTAGCTGGTGGGATTTAGTTCAAAACAATATCACTGAACATAATCTTATCAGCATAGCAGCTGCAACAATAGTTTCCCTTCAAAATGTGAAGTATTGTGGATTAATCTATTTTTGACAAATTAATTCCACGTGGTTGCTGGGTTCATTCCGTGTGGTTTCATGGTTCATTCCTTATGGTTACAGGGTTAATTCTATATGGTCACAGGGTTCATTCCATGTGGTTACATGGTTCAATGCTTTTGATTACAGGGTTACTTCCATGTGGCTACATAGTTCATTCCAAGTAGTTACATGGTTCATTCCCTGTGGTTACAGGGTTCATTCTGTGTGATTACAGGGTTCATTCCTTGTGGTTACAGGGCTCATTCCTTGTCGTTACAGGGTTAATTCCTTGTGGTTACAGGGTTCATTCCTTGTGGTTACAGGGTTCATTCCTTGTGGTTACAGGGTTCATTCCTTGTGGTTACAGGGTTCATTCCTTGTGGTTACAGGGTTCATTCCTTGTGGTTACAGGGCTCATTCCTTGTGTTTACAGGGTTCATTCCTTGTGGTTACAGGGTTCATTCCTTGTGGTTACAGGGTTCATTCCTTGTGGTTACAGGGTTCATTCCTTGTGGTTACAGGGTTACTTCCATGTGGTTACAGGGTTCATTCCTCATGGTTAAAGGGTTCATTCCTTGTGGTTGCAGGGTTACTTCCATGTGGTTACAGGGTTCATTCCTTGTGGTTGCAGGGTTCATTCCTTGTGGTCACAGGGTTCATTCCTTGTGGTTACAGGGTTACTTCCATGTGGTTACAGGGTTCATTCCTCATGGTTAAAGGGTTCATTCCTTGTGGTTACAGGGTTCATTCCTTGTGGTTACAGGGTTACTTCCATGTGGTTACAGGGTTCATTCCTCATGGTTAAAGGGTTCATTCCTTGTGGTCACAGGGTTAAAACAGAAACTCAAAGGGTTAAGTTGGTGTATTAATTCTGAGTGGTTAAGTTTAGGGCTACGGTTTGGGGAAAGCTTTAAAAACAAACAAAAAACACGTTATTTCCATCAAGTATCATCAAGTATTCTAGTGACTTGCTGTAGCATTGTAAACTGCCAAGGTGCAGTGGTCTAAGCAACGCACCCCTGCTCTGAGCGTCATGAATTCGCGCCCAGTGCTGGGCAATCGTTTTTATTTGTTTTGTGAGCGCCCAGTGCTGGGCAATCGTTTTTTTTTTTGTGAGCGCCCAGTGCTGGGCAATCGTTTCCATTTGTTTTGTGAGCGCCCAGTGCTGGGCAATCGTTTTTTTTTTTTTTTGTGAGCGCCCAGTGCTGGGCAATCGTTTCCATTTGTTTTGTGAGCGCCCAGTGCTGGGGAATCGTTTCCATGTGTTTAGTGAGCGCCCAGTGCTGGGCAATCGTTTCCATTTGTTTTGTGAGCGCCCAGTGCTGGGGAATCGTTTCCATGTGTTTAGTGAGCGCCCAGTGCTGGGCAATTGTTTTCATTTGTTATATCGACGGTCTGGGGACCTTTTCAAACGTCTGAAATTGCCATCCATTTGTGTTGAATGGTAGAGATGCATGGTCTAGACGAGGAATGGGAGGAGTTAACTTTGTAGATGAAAGAGTGTGTTTGTTGATTCTCCTGCTTCACCAGCCAGTCAGATGAAGAGGGCAGCTCTCTCTAACCACAGCCCTTTACAACCTACTGCCATTGATCCATCGACATACGTCTGTCACACCAATTCCATTCAATTCAATTCAAGGGGCTTTATTTGAATGGGAAACATATGTTGGCGTTGCCAAAGCAAGTGAAATGGATAAACAAAAGTGAAATAAACAATAAAAAGTGGACAGTAAATATTACACTGACACCATCGCTCCCTGCCACCACCCATCTCTCCTATCCTTTATTTACTCCATCTCTCGTTTTTTATTCTCTTCACATCCTCTCCTGACCTGATCATGTGATTATCTGTCCTGCGTTCTTCTCTATCCGTTTTGGGGAAATAGACAAATATATAGGTAATGGCTAACCAAGGTCTTTTTATGACCTCCTCATTGATCTATTGACCCGTGTCTGTCTGGACATCACTTTGACTGGATGTGTGTTCCCTCCATCTTCTCCTCTCTTCATGTTCGCCTCCTCTGTCCAGACTCATCCACCTGGGGTAGGACGTAGAGAGGCTGTTGATGAGTATCTGTCTGGCTGACGATCTGGTTGTTTTTGGTGGCAGTCTGTCTGTGCGGGTCCATCTCAGACCTCATGCAGCCAGTGGGATAGGCAGTATGGACCAGATGGACGAGAAAACACATGGATGATTATACAAAATGTTACATTTGTAAGGATTACCAGTATCAGTACCATTATGTAATCAGTCATGTTTGAACATGGAAGGTTCTGCCAGGTGAAGTAACCTGGCCCTGGGTTTAATGGTGATTTGGATAGGGAATCAAGCCAACAGTGCTGTCAGAGAGAGAGAGAGAGAGAGAGAGAGAGAAAGAGAGAGACCTAGGGAAGAAAGAAGGAGTTAAAGGGGAGAGAAAGAACGACAAGTCTCCAGGGATGCATTTTAATTCTCCCCATTGCCCTATATTCCCCTCCAGTTGTTGTTTTGATGATAGCAACGCTTTGCATATTCTCACCTTCAAAGCACCGGGATAGTGCACAGGAGGAGGACCTGTGTGTGTGTGTGTGTGTGTGTGTGTGTGTGTGTGTGTGTGTGTGTGTGTGTGTGTGTGTGTGTGTGTGTGTGTGTGTGTGTGTGTGTGTGTGTGTGTGTGTGTGCTTGTGTGTAGGACACGGATGGGGTGTAGTGATTTCATGTGATCACAATTCACAAGATAAAGAGCAACAAAGAGAGATAGAAGGAGAGAGAGGAGGAAAGGAGAGATAAATTGGATAAAAGAGAAAAATGCTGTGCTCCAACACTGTTCTGTGTGAGACTTATGGGAGTAAGGAAACTGTTTACTCTTGAGTCTAGAGTCTAGTGTTCACTGTGTGTGTGTGTGTGTGTGTGTGTGTTTGTACGGTATGTGATTGAGTGCATGTATTTGAGTGTAGGTCTGTGAGTGCATATGTGCAGAGCAATGCAGGCTAGAGCTGGGAAGAGCAGTGTAACAGAGATGTATTTATGTTAGTTTTATGGCCACAGTGAAACTCCGGGCCTACCCTGGCACTCTGCCCACCCACCTTTATTCCAGATGTTACCATGGTGAAACTCAGGGGCCGTAGCTTGGCAACCAGGCAGGGGTTCTGGGAGTGGAGAGGTATGTAAGAGGGAGGGAGAGACAGAGGGATGGTGGGAGGGAGAATGAGAGAAAGCGACACAGAGACAGACAGATAGAGAATGGTGTGTATGTGTGTGACTGAGTGAGAGAGAGAGAGAGAGAGAGGGAGAGAGAGAGAGAGAGAGAGAGAGAGAGAGAGAGAGAGAGAGGGAGAGAGAGAGAGAGAGAGAGAAGGAAGGAAGGAAAGAAAGACATTCACACCTCCAGGTGTAGCTGTATGTTGTTGAACTTTCCAAAGTTTGTGTAGCATATCTCTCTGTGTTGTTCCTGCTCCTTTAGAGGAGGAAGACTGGTGTTAATTTAGGCCTTGTGTTAACTCCATTATGACCACAATGATAAGCTACATAGCCCTGCTTGTTCCTCTAGCACTATTGATTTCAATTTCAAACTGTAATGGAGAAGAGCGGACTCTCTCTCTCTCTCTCTCTCTCTCTCTCTCTCTCTCTCTCTCTTTCTTGATGACATCTCCTTTTTTCCCCCTCTATTGCTCCCTTTCTGGCTCTTTCTCTGTATTTTGTGTGCTGCATGGTGAGCGAGGGTGTGTGTGAGAGAGAGGAGACAGAAGGATAGAGAGAGAGGGGGAGGACGAATGAGGGATTGAGGTTTGGCTTTAGCCCAGGGAAAATGTAACTGTTTGGGGGTTACAGAGAGCAGTCACTGGGCTTTAGACCAAAATACCAACAGACCAATGGCTGAGTTGAGTGAAAAGTATTATTTATTTATTTCCCTTCAAATTCAAACTTAATCTGCATGAAGGAAATAACTCAAAACGGCACAGTACAACATGAATTAGGAGGAGGAGAGGATAGAAAAGCTGGGAAGGGAGAGCACATTGTGAAGGGAAAAAGAGAGGGAGATGTAGCTACCCCAGTCAGCCTCGTCGTTAACCAGGGGGAAGTTCCATGGCAGGAATCAGCCAAAGAGGGGTCGGACCCTGGTGTAAATCAGAGACGCCTCAAAATACGTTAAACCAATCAAATGCCTTGCTTGGGCGGAGCTCCAAAGGTGCTCACCAGATTAGTGCCATAGGAGAAACAGTGCTACTAAATACTGAACGTTTAAAGCACGCTGATTTTCACAGCATTTCTGTGTTATTTCGAGATGAGCTGAAGCAAGAGGGGAGAAACGGTCAGCTAACCTTGTAACCTCCACAAGGAGGTTAGTTTTGAGAAAAGTCAGCTAACCTTGTAAGCTACATAGGTATAACTAACTAGCTAGCTACTAGCTAGTTCAATTTCTCTCACAATTATAATGCCAAAAAATGTTTTATAAAAACAGCATGTTATTGACCTAAAATGTTAGCCCAGTCACTAGTTTATCCAGGGTCAGTGATACATAGAGCTGCAATCATTTTGCAAGCAACATTGCTAAAATGAATGAAAATAAACAAAATGAAACTCATAAAATGTTACCTGTAATTCTCATCTCCTGTGACCTACAGTAACTGTAATCTCCTGTAATTTACAGTAACTGAAATCTCCTGTAATTTTCAGTAACTGTAATCTCCTGTAACCTACAGTAACCGTAATCTCCTGTAACCTACAGTAACTGTAATCTCATGTAACCTACAGTAACTGTAATCTCCTATAACCTACCTTAACTGTAATATTCTGTAACCTACAGTCACTGTAATCTCCTGTAACCTACCTTAACTGTAATCTCCTGTAACCTACAGTAACTGTAATCTCCCGTAACCTACAGTCACTGTAATCTCCTGTAACCTACCTTAACAGTAATCTCCTGCAACCTACAGTAACTGTAATATCCCGTAACCTACAGTAACTGTAATGTCCTTATTTTCATACTGTACCTAAATTACAAAGGTTGGATTTGCACAAAACATTTTTATATGTCAGCACTTGAAAAGGCATGTACAAAATATGGTATTGTAAGGGTTTTCCTCCTCCTCTTCGTCTGAGGAGGAGAAGCGAGAAGGATCGGAGGACCAATGCGCAGCGTCGTAAGTGTCCATGGTTGTTTATTTAGAAAACATAATCAGTTTATGTTCAGTACACTATGAATACAAAAACAATAAATGTGAACAAATCGAAACAGTACCGTGTGGCGAATAAACACAGACACGGAAACAATCACCCACAAAACAACAGTGAAACCCAGACTACCTAAGTATGATTCTCAATCAGAGACAACTAACGACACCTGCCTCTGATTGAGAACCATACTAGGCCGAACACAGAAAACCAACCTAGAAACACAAAACATAGAATGCCCACCCAACTCATGTCCTGACCAACTAAAACAAACAAATAACACAACAACTAGGGTCAGAACGTGACAGTACCCCCCCAAGGCAAAACCTGAACTATAGGGGAGGGTCTGGGTGGGCATCTGTCTGCGGTGGCGGCTCTGGCGCTGGACGTGGTCCCCACTCAACCATAATCTTAGTGTGCCTCTGTGGCCTCCTAGGAACCTGGGAACCCTAATAAATAGGCCCACGGGACTGAGGGACACCTCTGGACTTAAAAAAATCCTCCGGACTGAGGGGCAGCTCAGGACTGAGGGGTAGCTCAGACTGGTTGACGGCTCTGGCAGCTCCTGGCTGGTTGACGGCTCTGGCAGCTCCTGTGTGGCTGACGGCTCTGGCAGCTCCTGGCTGGCTGACGGCTCTGGCAGATCCTGGCTGGCTGACGGCTCTGGCAGATCCTAGCTGGCTGACGGCTCTGGCAGATCCTGGCTGACTGGCGGCTCTGGCAGCTCCTGGCTGACTGGCGGCTCTGGCAGCTCCTGGCTGGCTGACGGCTCTGGCAGCTCCTGGCTGGCTGACGGCTCTGGCAGCACCTGGCTGACTGGCGGCTCTGGGGGCTCCAAGCTGACTGGCGGCTCTGGCGGCTCCATGCTGACTGGCGGCTCTGGCGGCTCATGACAGACTGGCGGCTCTGGCGGCTCATGAGAGACGGGAGACTCTAGCAGCTCTGGACAGACGGGAGCTCTAGCAGCTCTGTACAGATGGGACACTCTAGCAGCTCTGAAGAGAGGGGAGACTCTAGCAGCTCTGGACAGACGGGAGCTCTAGCAGCTCTGGACAGATGGGACACTCTAGCAGCTCTGAAGAGAGGGGAGACTCTAGCAGCTCTGGACAGGCGGGAGACTCTAGCAGCTCTGGACAGGCGGGAGACTCTAGCAGCTTTGGACAGGCGGGAGACTCTCGCAGCTCTGGACAGGCGGGAGACTCTAGCAGCTCTGGACAGACGGGAGACTCTAGCAGCTCTGGAGAGACGGAAGACTCTAGCAGCTTTGGACAGGCGGAAGACTCTTGCAGCTCTGAACAGGCGGGAGACTCTAGCAGCTCTGGAGAGACGGGAGACTAGCAGCTCTGGAGAGACGGGAGACTCTAGCGGCGCTGGAGGTGAGGAAGGCTCTAGCAGCGCTGGACAGGCAGGAGACTCTAGCAGCGCTGGGCAGGCGGGAGACTCTAGCAGCTTTGGACAGGCGGGAGACTCTAGCAGCTCTGGACAGGCGGGAGACTCTAGCAGCTCTGGACAGACGGGAGACTCTAGCAGCTTTGGACAGGCGGGAGAGAGACGGAAGACTCTAGCAGCTTTGGACAGGCGGTAGACTCTAGCAGCTCTGGACAGGCGGGAGACTCTAGCAGCTCTGGACAGGCGGGAGACTCTAGCAGCTCTGGAGAGATGGGAGACTAGCAGCTCTGGAGAGACGGGGAGACTCTAGCGGTGCTGGAGGTGAGGAAGGCTCTAGCAGCGCTGGACAGGCGGGAGACTCTAGCAGCTTTGGACAGGCGGGAGACTCTAGCAGCTCTGGACAGGCGGGAGACTCTAGCAGCTCTGGAGAGATGGGAGACTAGCAGCTCTGGAGAGACGGGGAGACTCTAGCAGTGCTGGAGGTGAGGAAGGCTCTAGCAGCGCTGGACACTTGGGAGACTCTAGCAGCTTTGGACAGGCGGGAGACTCTAGCAGCTCTGGACAGGCGGGAGACTCTAGCAGCTCTGGAGAGATGGGAGACTAGCAGCTCTGGAGAGACGGGGAGACTCTAGCAGTGCTGGAGGTGAGGAAGGCTCTAGCAGCGCTGGACAGGCAGGAGACTCTAGCAGCTCTGGACAGGCGGGAGACTAGCAGCTCTGGAGAGACGGGAGACTCTAGCAGCTCTGGAGAGACGGGAGACTAGCAGCTCTGGAGAGACGGGAGACTCTAGCAGCTCTGGACAGGCGGGAGACTCTAGCAGCTTTGGAGAGGCGGGAGACTCTAGCAGCTCTGGACAGGCGGGAGACTCTAGCAGCTCTGGAGAGATGGGAGACTAGCAGCTCTGGAGAGACGGGAGACTCTTGCAGCTCTGGAGAGACGGGCGACTCTAGCAGCTCTGGAGAGACGGGAGACTTTAGCAGCTCTGGAGAGACGGGAGACTAGCAGCTCTGGACAGGCGGGAGCACCTGTAGACAAAGGACGAAGAGACAGCCTGGTACGGGGGGCTGCCATCGGAGGGCTGGTGCGTGGAGGGGGAACTGAATGGACCGGACCGTGAAGGCGTACTAGAGATCTTGAGAGCAGGGCTGGCACCATCCGACCTGGCTGGATCTTCACCCTAGCCCGGCAGATATGGGGAGCTGGGATGTAGCGCACCGGGCTAAGCACGCGTACTGGGGACCTCTCTCTCTCTCGCTCTCTCTCATTCCACCGCATAACATGGTGCCTGACCAGTACAACGCCCGCCACGGTTAGCACGGCTAGGAGGACTGTAGCGCTGAGCTGGCACAGGACATGCAGGGCTAGGAAGGTGCACAGGAGGCCTGGTGCTTGAGGCTGGCACAGTCTTCACCAGACGACTAGCACGTACCTCAGGACGAGTATGGACCTAGGTGCCATCAAATCCCCGACACGCTCCGTCGGGCGAATGCCGTGCCTCATGCACCAACACAGCACCTCCCTCATAACTCTCTCCTCCAATTTCCCCGTTAACTCCTTCACTGTCTCTGCTTCGCTCACCTCCAACACCGGCTCTGGTTCCATCCTTGGCTCCTCACGGTAAACAGGGGGAGTTGGCTCAGGTCTGACTCCTGACTGCCACACTCTCTCTGTGCCCCCCAAGGAATTTTTGGAGCTGCCTCTCGGGCTTCCAGCCGCGCTGCCGTGCCAGCTCCTCGTAATGCCGCCGTGTGGCGAATAAACACAGACACGGAAACAATCACCCACAAAACAACAGTGAAACCCAAGCTACCTAAGTATGATTCTCAATCAGAGACAACTAACGACACCTGCCTCTGATGGAGAACCATACTAGGCCGAACACAGAAAACCAACCTAGAAACATAAAACATAGAATGCCCACCCAACTCTCGTCCTGACCAACTAAAACAAACAAATAACACAAGAACTAGGGTCAGAACGTGACAAGGTAAATGGTAGGTCTCATATACATTGTCTACTGGTATCATTTTAAATTGAGAACACAGAGCTCAACGTGTACAATGTATTAGTTTAGATATTCTCTGCTTCAGATGCCCATAAGCCGGTAGTGCAAATGATAAGCTACTAAATGTATTCACATAGCTGATATAATGAGAGAGAGAAACAATACAATTAAACAGATTGGAGATCTTACTACTAGACAAAAAGGAAATGGTTGAGAACACAACACAGAAACACGGACAGATCAGAGACAGAACACCTTCCCCTCTTTATTGTAGAATTGTGATATGTGATTAATCAACATTGCCACTAGTTCAATTTGAATATTAATTTAACAATTAAAACAAGTGTGAACATTTCACTTCAAAAGATTCAACACTTTACACGTGCAAGCTAACACGTGTGTAAAGATTAGACATCGTAGTCTAAACAACAATAGATAATTGAGTAGTAACAAGTAAAGCGTCATTTCAGGTGAACAACAAAAAAACTCCATACCAGTGGTGGCCAACCCTCCACTCCTGATCTACTGGGTGAGCAGACTTTTATTCTAGACCAGAAATAGCACACTTGATAATCAAGTCATTCTATTTGATAAGTTGAATCAGGTGTGTTATTGCTGGGCTGAAACAGAACCCTTCACACCCGGAAGACCACCGGCAGGGTTGGCCTGCTCCAATTGTAATAGGTTTAAGCATTGTGTGAAATGTTTAACTGTATTTTTGTACACAATATTTGTTAGCATAGGTAGCCCTACACATATATCCCATGGCATATAGGATATACACTTGGCCTCTTGGGACATTCTTTGGGACCTCTCTCTCTCTCTCTCTCTCTCTCTCTCTCTCTCTCTCTCTCTCTCTCTCTCTCTCTCTCTCTCTCTCTCTCTCTCAATGAGACAGCCTATGGGGATGAGGTCAAAGACCTGGCAGGGTGGTGCCAAGAGAACAACCTCTTCCTCAACGCCAGCAAGACAAAGGAGCTGATCGTGGACAACAAATAACGGAGGGGCGAGCACGCCCCCACATTCACATCAACGGGGCTGTAGTGGAGCGGTTAGAGAGCTTCAAGTTCCTCATTGTCCACATAACTAAGGATCTGTCATGGTCCAAACACACCAACACAGTTGGGAAGAGGGCATGACAATCCTCTTTCTCCTCAGGAGGCTGAAAAGATTTGGCATAGGCCCTCAGCTCCTCAAAAAGTTATTGTTAATCTTGACTGGCTGATTCACCACCTGGTAGGTCAACTGCTTGGTATCCGATCAGAAGGCGCTACAGAGGTAGTGTGGACGGCCCAGTAAATCACTGGGGCAGAGTTCCCTGCCATCCAGGACCACTATAGCAGGCGATGTCATTGGAAGGCCCTAAGTCACTGATCTCTTAGCTGCCGCACGGAAAGCAGAACTGATAAACCAAGTCTGGAACCAACAGGACCCTGAACATCTTCTATCCCCAACCTATAAGACTGATAAAATGTTAGTTAAATAGTTAACCAAACAGCTACCTGGACAATCTACATGGACCCTTTTTGCACTAACTTGTTTTACTCATCACATACACTGCTGCTACTGTTTACTATCTGTCACTTTATTCCAAGTTTTATGTACATACCTACCTCAATGACCTCGTACTCCTGCACATCAACTCGGTACTGATACCTCATGAATATAGCAGAGTTATCGTTACTCATTGTGCGTCTGTTATTACTTTTATTATTACGTGTTTTCATTTCTATTATTTCTCTATTTCCTTTCTCTCTGCATTATTGGGAAGGGCCCGTCAGTAAGCATTTCACGAGTAGTCCACACGTGTTGACGAAGCATGAGACAAATACAATTTGACCGAAGTTTATTTTCATAATACTGTTGCTGTTATCTACAAAAAATGTTTTATTTACAATGATTACATCAAGATAGCTAGCTGATGACATTTAATTAACTTAGCTAAACAGTTGTAAAGTTAGCTACCTAGCTAGCAGCTCAGTTGAGTTAACCTAAAAATTGACCTACTGTAGCAAGCTAGCTAGCTAATAATACATATATATTTATTTTAAATTAAAACAATGCATTTACTTACTTGAATAGGTTCTCCCACTGCCTCAGTTTTTTGGGTCCTTACAAAAATAAAATAATGAACAATCTTCATGTTTTTTCAGTAGTAGCAAAGTGCAGCCAGAAGCCATGTGGACGAATGGAGACAAGAGAAAAGCTTGTGTTTGTCACCAGAACAGTTTAGAACGTGTACCAGCGGAATACACTTTCAATTTCAATCAATATGAATCGCAGACTGTAGGCCACACTTGATGCTGCTTGATGCAGCAGACATTTCAATCCGTTTTTGTAATACAAAATTCTCAAGACCTCCAAGGGAGGCTTGACAACTACATGATTTTGGAGGTATGGCAACGCGAGACTGGGGTTGACCTACAACTCAAGTCAGGATTGAGAGGGAAGGATATTGGATAAGCTGGACAAAGCATATAAGAGAAGGTCAGAATGTAAAATAAAGGAAAAGAGAAGAAAGCAGGATACATGCAGAGGAAGGTGGGTTGGTGTTTCTTACTGAAGAGACTAAAGCCAGATGCGGTAACCAATTAGGAGCCAGACAGTGACGGACTTGTTTTTATAGGACAGACAGATTGTTATTAATCATTATGATCATAATACTCAAACTGAGCGAGACGGTGTGTGTGTGTGTGTGTGTGTGTGTGTGTGTGTGTGTGTGTGTGTGTGTGTGTGTGTGTGTGTGTGTGTGTGTGTGTGTGTGTGTGTGTGTGTGTGTCTGTGTGCGTGCAGCCTGATATCAACCGAGTGTGTGTCAAATCAAATCAAATTGTATTTGTCACATGTGCCGAATACAACAGGTATAGATTTTATAGTGAAATGCTTACTTACAAGCCCTTAACCAACAATTCTTGAAGAAGTTTTAAGAGAAAAATACAAATAAGTGTTAAGTAAAAAATAGAAAATAAAAGTAACAAACTATTAAACAGCAGCAGTAAAATAAAAGTGAGGCTTTATACAGGGGTTACCGGTATAGAGTCAATGTGCGGGGGCACCGATTAGTCGAGGTAATTAAGGTAATAAGTACATGTAGGTAGAGTTAAAGTGACTATGCATAGATTATAAACAGAATAGCAGCAGAATAAAATATGGGTCTGGGTAGCCCTTTGATTAGCTGTTCAGGAGTCTTATGGCTTGGGGGTAGAAGCTGTTAAGGAGCCTTTTGGACCTAGACTTGGTTCTCCGGTACCGCTTGCCGTGCGGTAGCAGAGAGAACAGTCTACGACTAGGGTAGCTGGAGTCTTTGACAATTTTTAGGGCCTTCCTCTGACACCGCCTGGTATAGAGGTCCTGGACAGCAGGAAGCTAGTTCTCAGTGATGTACTGGGCCATACGCACTACCCTCAGTATGCTGTCGATGGTGCAGCTGTAGAACCTTTTGAGGATCTGAGGACCCATGCCAAATATTTTCAGTCTCCTGAGGGGGAATAGGCTTTGTCATGCCCTCTTCTCAACTGTCTTAGTATGCGTGGACCATGATAGTTTGTTGGTGATTTGGACACCAAGGAACTTGAAGCTCTCAACCTTTTCCACTACAGCCCTGTTGATGAGAATGGGGGTGCTTGGTCCTCCTTTTCCTGTAGTCCACAATCATCTCCTTTGTCTTTGATCACGTTGAGGGAGATGTTGTTGTTCTGGCACTACACGGCCAGGTCTCTGACCTCCTCCTTATTGTCTGTCTCATCGTTGTCGGTGATCAGGCCTATCACTGTTGTGTCATCAGCAACCTTAATGATGGTGTTGGAGTCGTGCTTGTCCATGCAGTTATGGGTGAACAGGGAGTACAGGAGGGACTGAGCACGCACCCCTGAGGGGCCCCTGTGTTGAGGATCAGCATGGCAGATGTGTTGTTCCCTACCCTTACCACCTGCGGCGGCCTGTCAGGAAGTCCAGGATCCAGTTGTAGTGGGAAGTTTTTAGTCCCAGGGTCCTTAGCTTAGTGAGGAGCTTTGTGGGCACTATGGTGTTGAACACTGAGCTGTAGTCAATGAATAGATCCTCTTTGGGAAAGGCGTACCGCTAGCTCCCGGCCTCGACATCATCCGGTGAAATTGCAGTGTGCGAAATTCAAAAATACAAATTTCGTAATATTAAACATTCATGAAAATACAAGTGTTAAACATCGGTTAAAAGCCTAACTTCTTGTTAATCCAGCCGCTTTGTCAGGTTTCAAGAAGGCTTTACGGCAAATGCATACCATGCGATTAACTGAGGACAGCGCCCCACATACAAAAGCATTTTCCAACCAAGCAGATGCATCAAGAAATTCAGAAATAGCGATAAAATCGTTTGCAATCCAAAGGGTCCCAGCTACATAACAAATGGCTGTTTTGTTCGATAAAGTCCTTCTTTATATCCAAAAAAAGTCAGTGTTGTTGGCACGCTTCATTCAATAATCCACCTGTTTCCCCTCGTTCAAAATGCATACAAAATGAATCGCAAACGTTACCATTAAACTTGGTCCAAACAAGTCAAACAACGTTCCTAATCAATCTTCAGGTACCCAAATATGTAAATAAATGATAAAATTTAAGACGGAGAATAGTATATTCATTACCGGAGATAAATAACAAAGTGCGCGCCTTCACTGGAACGCGCTACAAACACTACAGCCAAAATGGGAGCCATTGTCAAAAACTACAAATTCTAGCTCATTTTTCAAAACACAAGCCTGAAACTCTTTCTAAAGACTGTTGACATCTAGTGGAAGCCCTAAGAACTGCAATCTGGGAGGTATTCCTTTTATATTCCCATTGACACCATAGTAATGTCATGTATTGTCATGTTGTGTCTTGTTTCTGTCCTTTCCCTTCACCCTGTCTCCCTCTGCTGGTCGTTATTAGGTTACCTTTTCTCCCCCTCTTTCCCCCAGCTGTTCCTTGTCTCCTCCTAACTACCTCGTCACCCCTTTTCCCACCTGTTCCCTTTTTCCCTCTGATTAGTCCTCTATATCTCTCTCTGTTTTTGCTCCTGTCTTTGTCGGATTCTTGTTTGTGTTATTCATGCCTGAACCAGACTATCGTCATGTTTGCTGCAACCTTGTCCTGTCCTGTCGGAATCTGCCGGTCCATCTGAGCCTACCTATGTTTTGTCATTAAAGAAGCTCTGTTTACGTTAATTCGCTTTTGGGTCCTCATTCACGCACCGTAACAGAAGAATCCGACCAAGAATGGACCCAGCGACTTCGGATCCTCTCCACTCAGCCGTCGAGATCCAGGGAGCGATGCTAGGCAGACACGAGCAGGAATTGTCTGCTGCTCGACATGCCGTTGAGACCCTGGTCACCCAAGTCTCCAACCTCACAGAACAGGTTCACCATCTCCGCCTCGATCCACCGGCCACTTCCAGGGCTTTCGAATCTCCGGAGCCCAGAATCAATAACCCGCCGTGTTACTCTGGGGAGCCCACTGAATGCCGCTCGTTCCTCACCCAGTGTGATATTGTGTTTTCTCTCCAGCCCAACACTTACTCCAGGAGCACTGCTCGTGTCGCCTACGTCATATCTCTCCTTACTGGACGGGCTCGTGAGTGGGGCACGGCAATCTGGGAGGCAAGGGCTGAGTGTACTAACCAGTATCAGGACTTTAAGGAGGAGATGATACGGGTTTTTGATCGATCTGTTTTTGGGGAGGAGTCTTCCAGGGCCCTGTCTTCCCTATGTCAAGGTAATCGATCCATAACAGACTACTCTATTGAGTTTCGCACTCTTGCTGCCTCCAGTGGCTGGAACGAGCCGGCTTTGCTCGCTCGTTTTCTGGAGGGTCTCCGCGCAGAGGTAAAGGATGAGATTCTCTCCCGGGAGGTTCCTTCCAGCGTGGATTCCTTGATTGAACTCGCTATTCGCATTGAGCGACGGGTTGATCTTCGTCACCGAGCTCGTGGAAAGGAGCTCGCGTTCTCCGTTGCCCCCCTCTCCGCATCACTACCATCTTCCTCTGCTGGCTCGGGTGCTGAGCCTATGCAGCTGGGAGGTATCCGCATCTCGACTAAGGAGAGGGAACGGAGAATCACCAACCGCCTCTGTCTCTATTGCGGTTCCGCTGGTCATTTTGTCACTTCATGTCCAGTAAAAGCCAAGAGCTCATCAGTAAGCGGAGGGCTACTGGTGAGCGCTACTACTCCTGTCTCTCCTTCAAGATCCTGCACTACCTTGTCGGTCCATCTACGCTGGACCGGTTCGTCAGCTTCCTGCAGTGCCTTAATAGACTCTGGGGCGGAGGGCTGTTTTATGGACGAGACCTGGGCTCGGGAACATGACATTCCTCTCAGACAGTTAAGGGAGTCCACGGCCTTGTTCGCCCTGGATGGTAGTCCTCTCCCCAGGATTCAGCGTGAGACGCTACCTTTAACCCTCACTGTTTCTGGTAATCATAGCGAAACCATTTCTTTTTTAATTTTTCGTTCACCTTTTACACCTGTTGTTTTGGGCCATCCCTGGCTAGTTTGTCATAATCCTTCCATTAATTGGTCTAGTAATTCTATCCTCTCCTGGAACGTCTCTTGTCATGTGAAATGTTTAATGTCTGCTATCCCTCCTGTTTCCTCTGTCTCTTCTTCACAGGAGGAGCCTGGTGATTTGACAGGGGTGCCGGAGGAATATCACGATCTGCGCACGGTGTTCAGTCGGTCCAGGGCCAGCTCTCTTCCTCCACACCGGTCGTATGATTGTAGTATTGATCTCCTTCCGGGAACCACTCCCCCCCGGGGTAGACTATACTCTCTGTCGGCTCCCGAACGTAAGGCTCTCGAAGATTATTTGTCTGTAGCTCTTGCCGCCGGTACCATAGTCCCCTCCTCCTCTCCCGCCGGAGCGGGGTTTTTTTTTGTTAAGAAGAAGGACGGGTCCCTGCGCCCCTGCATAGATTATCGAGGGCTGAATGACATAACAGTGAAGAATCGTTATCCGCTTCCTCTTATGTCTTCAGCCTTCGAGATCCTGCAGGGAGCCAGGTTTTTCACTAAGTTGGACCTTCGTAACGCTTACCATCTCGTGCGCATCAGGGAGGGGGACGAGTGGAAGACAGCGTTTAACACTCCGTTAGGGCACTTTGAATACCGGGTTCTTCCTTTTGGCCTCGCTAACGCTCCAGCTGTCTTTCAGGCATTAGTCAATGATGTCCTGAGAGACATGCTGAACATCTTTGTTTTCGTTTACCTTGACGATATCCTGATTTTTTCACCGTCACTCCAGATTCATGTTCAGCACGTTCGACGTGTCCTCCAGCGCCTCTTAGAGAATTGTCTTTTTGTGAAGGCTGAGAAGTGCACTTTTCATGCCTCCTCCGTCACATTTCTCGGTTCTGTTATTTCCGCTGAAGGCATTAAGATGGATCCCGCTAAGGTCCAAGCTGTCATTGATTGGCCCGTCCCTAAGTCACGCGTCGAGCTGCAGCGCTTTCTCGGCTTCGCGAACTTCTATCGTCGTTTCATCCGTAATTTTGGTCAGGTGGCAGCTCCTCTCACAGCCCTTACTTCTGTCAAGACGTGCTTTAAGTGGTCCGTTTCCGCCCAGGGAGCTTTTGATCTCCTCAAGAATCGTTTTACATCCGCTCCTATCCTTGTTACACCTGACGTCTCTAGACAGTTCGTTGTCGAGGTTGACGCGTCAGAGGTGGGCGTGGGAGCCATTCTTTCTCAGCGCTCCCTCTCTGACGACAAGGTCCACCCATGCGCGTATTTTTCTCATCGCCTGTCGCCGTCGGAACGTAACTATGATGTGGGAAACCGCGAACTGCTCGCCATCCGCTTAGCCCTAGGCGAATGGCGACAGTGGTTGGAGGGGGCGACCGTTCCTTTTGTCGTTTGGACTGACCATAGGAACCTTGAGTACATCCGTTCTGCCAAACGACTTAATGCGCGTCAGGCGCGCTGGGCGCTGTTTTTTGCTCGTTTCGAGTTCGTGATTTCTTATCGTCCGGGCTCTAAGAACACCAAGCCTGATGCTTTATCTCGTCTCTTCAGTTCTTCAGTAGCCTCCACTGACCCCGAGGGGATTCTCCCTGAGGGGCGTGTTGTCGGGTTGACTGTCTGGGGAATTGAGAGGCAGGTAAAGCAAGCACTCACTCAAACTCCGTCGCCGCGCGCTTGTCCTAGGAACCTTCTTTTCGTTCCCGTTCCTACTCGTCTGGCCGTTCTTCAGTGGGCTCACTCTGCCAAGTTAGCCGGCACCCTGGCGTTCGGGGTACGCTTGCTTCCATTCGCCAGCGTTTTTGGTGGCCCACCCGGGAGCATGACACGCGTCGCTTCGTGGCTGCTTGTTCGGTCTGCGCGCAGACTAAGTCCGGTAACTCCCCTCCTGCCGGCCGTCTCAGGCCGCTTCCCATTCCCTCTCGACCGTGGTCTCACATCGCCTTAGATTTTGTCACCGGACTGCCTTCGTCAGCGGGGAAGACTGTTATTCTTACGGTTGTCGACAGGTTCTCTAAGGCGGCTCATTTTATTCCCCTTGCTAAGCTTCCTTCTGCTAAAGAGACGGCACAAATCATCATCGAGAATGTTTTCAGAATTCATGGCCTTCCGTCAGACGTCGTTTCGGACAGAGGTCCGCAATTCACGTCTCAATTTTGGAGGGAGTTTTGCCGTTTGATTGGGGCTTCCGTCAGTCTCTCTTCCGGCTTTCACCCCCAGTCTAACGGTCAAGCAGAACGGGCCAATCAGACTATTGGTCGCATCTTACGCAGTCTTTCTTTTCGCAACCCTGCGTCTTGGTCAGAACAGCTCCCCTGGGCAGAATACGCCCACAACTCGCTTCCTTCGTCTGCGACCGGGCTATCTCCTTTTCAGAGTAGCCTCGGGTACCAGCCTCCGCTGTTCTCATCTCAGTTCGCCGAGTCCAGCGTCCCCTCCGCTCAGGCTTTTGTCCAACGTTGCGAGCGCACCTGGAAGAGGGTCAGGTCTGCACTTTGCCGTTATAGGGCGCAGACTGTGAGAGCTGCTAATAAGCGTAGAACTAAGAGTCCTAGATATTGTCGCGGTCAGAGAGTTTGGCTCTTCACTCAGAACCTTCCCCTTAAGACCGCTTCTCGCAAGTTGACCCCGCGGTTCATTGGTCCGTTCCGTATTTCTCAGATCATTAATCCTGTCGCAGTTCGACTTCTTCTTCCGCGATATCTTCGTCGCGTCCACCCGGTCTTCCATGTCTCCTGTGTCAAGCCCGTTCTTCGCGCCCCCGCTCGTCTTCCCCCCCCATCCTTGTCGAGGGCGCACCCATCTACAGGGTCCGTAGGATTTTGGACATGCGTCCTCGGGGCCGTGGTCATCAGTACCTAGTAGATTGGGAGGGGTACGGTCCTGAGGAGAGGAGTTGGGTTCCCTCTCGGGACGTGCTGGACCGTGCGCTGATCGAGGATTTCCTCCGTTGCCGCCAGGTTTCCTCCTCGAGTGCGCCAGGAGGCGCTCGGTGAGTGGGGGGGTACTGTCATGTATTGTCATGTTTTGTCTTGTTTCTGTCCTTTCCCTTCACCCTGTCTCCCTCTGCTGGTCGTTATTAGGTTACCTTTTCTCCCCCTCTTTCCCCCAGCTGTTCCTTGTCTCCTCCTAACTACCTCGTCACCCCTTTTCCCACCTGTTCCCTTTTTCCCTCTGATTAGTCCTCTATATCTCTCTCTGTTTTTGCTCCTGTCTTTGTCGGATTCTTGTTTGTGTTATTCATGCCTGAACCAGACTATCGTCATGTTTGCTGCAACCTTGTCCTGTCCTGTCGGAATCTGCCGGTCCATCTGAGCCTACCTATGTTTTGTCATTAAAGAAGCTCTGTTTACGTTAATTCGCTTTTGGGTCCTCATTCACGCACCGTAACAAGTAATCAGGGGTGAGCTGAAAAACTAATTCTGGATGGATTGTCCTCGGGTGTTCGCCTGCCATATCAGTTCTGTTATACTCACAGACATTATTTTAACGGTTTTGGAAAATTTAGAGTATATTCTATGCAATACTACCAATATATGCTTATCCTAGATTCTGGGCCTGAGTAACAGTTAGTTAGTTTACTTTGGGCATCTCATTCATCCAAACTTCAGAATACTGCCCCCTATCCCGAAGAAGATAGCATTCTCACATACTGTAGGTGTTCCTTTTGTCCAGGTGGGAAAGGGCAGTGTGGAGTGCAACAGAGATTTTATCATCTATGGATCTGTAGGTGAGGTATGCAAGTGGAGTGGGTCTAGGGTTTATGGGATAATGGTGTTGATGTGAGCCATGACCAGCCTTTCAAAGCCCTTCATGACTACAGACGTGAGTGCTACGGGTCAGTAGTCATTTAGGCAGCTTACCTTAGTGTTCTTGGGTACAGGGACTATGATGGTCTGCTTGAAACGTGTTGGTATTACAGACTCAGTCAGGGACTGGTTGAAAAAGTAAGGGAAGAAACTTGCCATTTGTTCGGCGCATTCTCGGAGTACACATCCTGGTAATCCGTCAGGCCCTGCGGCCTTGTGAATGTTGACCTGTTTAAAGGTCTTACTCACACCGGCTGCGTGTGTGTATGTGCATGAATGCGTGTGTGTGCTTGCGTATGTGTGTGATTGTGTGTCTAAGTAACTGGGAGCGAGAACTTATTATGTCACAACATTAGACTGAGTATATGGAATTGTCATGTCAGTTTTGGCAACACCACCACATTCTTTGGTAAAATGTTTTCTTAGTATGATAAATGATGCTAAGATAATCTACTCGTGTCCCGAGAGTGCACTGTTTCCAGGAAGTGAATGTGGACCTGAATCTGTGCACAAGATGTTTCAAGGACAAATCTAAATGATATTCGGTGAGAGTGTGAGTCTGAATACGATAAAGGGAGAGACAGAGGAGTCAGAGAGAGATAGAGATGGAGATAGAGACGGAGAGAGACGGAGATGCTGAGAAGATAGCAGCATTGTTGAATACCTTTTTGTTGTTTGGAGTTTTTTTCTCCTTCCTTCCCCTGAAGTACAAAAGAATATGAAAGTTGACATTCACTGAGCTGAGAGGCTCTGTATCGAGGAGCCAGGCAGCTGATAAACCCACTGCTGCTGCTACACCTCTAAGTGTGTGTATGTTTGTGTGTTTATCTCGCTCTCTATCTCTCACAAACACGCGCACAGACGCACGCACGCACACACCCATGCACACATGCACGCATGCACGCACGCACACACAGACGCACACACACACATGCACAAACATGCACAGATGCAGGCACGCACACAACCACGCACACACACAAACACTCACATTCCGAATACCTACCTCAGTAGCTCTGCATCTTGCTGTGTGAAGCCTTCCTGCATTATCGACACAGACAGACAGACAGACAGACAGTCCAGGCATCTCAATTAAGAACACAGACACTGGGGACCCCCCCCCCCCCCCCCACCCTCTTCCTCTCCTCAAATTCTCTCGCCTCCCACATATTTGACCATTTCGCTGACCCTCCTGTTCTCCACCCTCCCCATCGTTTAGCTCCCTCTCTACTTCTTTCTGTATGGTTAACGAAAATGATTTAGGAAAAATGATTTTCCTTTCTAGTGGACGTACATATTATCATTGTTGAGGAAGGACTCCTAAAGTGTATGGTTTCCTTTCTTTTTAGTAGTGAGTAGTGAGAGAATATCGTTGTCTCTATAGTGTGCTAGAGGACAGATCCCATTGAGATGCCAGGTGTGTGTCAGAGAGAGAGAAAGATAGAGAGAGGCAGAGACATAGACAAAGACAAAGAGAAAGAGACAGAGACATTCTCCCTGATCAATCAGGAATCCCTTCATTCATTATTTAAACTGTACTGATCCAATAGCCATCAGCCTTGAGGCCGCCGCACGCTGTCATCAATGCTGTTATTGATTATCAGGCCTCATCAGCGTTTGTTTGGCTTGTCAAATCAATGTCTTTTTAACGTCAGATCATCTGTAGGGATGGTACATGAATATTTCATATCCAATCTGATTCTTTCATGATTCAAACTGAATCAGAAAGGTCTATAATTATTCTGCCTGAACAGGTAGTGAGACTGAGAATTGTCACTCATTTTGGTGGGCATCTTAGGTTTGTTTTTATTTATGTGTGTGTGTGTTTGGTTTTACTATGCATGGGGACATCTCACTGGTCGTTTATTTTTAAATAAAAAACGTACATTTTTTTTTGTGGGGGGGGGGGATAGGATTTTGAATGTGTGTGTGTGTGTGTGTGTGTGTGTTACTGAGGTAATGGTGACCACAGGAGTGGGGTTGGTGATTGTGTTTGTGATTCACTGGGTGGCCTCTGGTCTGTCGTTTAGCTTGCTGTTGTCTTTAGATCATCACTCTCTGTGTCTCTCTGTCTCTCTGTCTCTCTGTCTCTCTCTCTCTCTCTCTCTCTCTCTCTCTCTCTCTTTCTTTCTTTCCTTCAATCTTTCTTTCTTTCTTTCTTTCTTTCTCTATCTCTCTCTGTCTCTCTCTCTCTCTCTCTCTCTCGCTCTCTCTCATTCAATTCAATTCATTTCAAGGGGCTTTATTGGCATGGGAAACATATGTTAACATTGCCAAAGCAAGTGAGGTAGATAATATACAAAAGTGAAATAAACAATAAAAATGAACAGTTAATATTCCACTCACAGAAGTTCCAAAAATATAAAGACATTACAAATGTCAGAATATGTATATATACAGTGTTGTAACGATGTACAAATGGTTAGAGTACAAAAGGGAAAATAAATAAGCATAAATGTGTGATGTGATGTATTTACAATGGTGTTTGTTCTTCACTGGTTAACCATTTCTTGTGTCACAAATCTTGCTGCTGTGATGGCACACTGGTGTTTCACACAGTAGATATGGGAGTTTATCAAAATCAAGTTGATTTTCGAATTCTTTGTGGATCTGTGTAATCTGAGGGAAATAAGTGTATCTAATATGGTCATACATTTGGCAGGAGGTTAGGAAGTGCAGCTCAGTTTCCACCTCGTTTTGTGGGCAGTGTACACATAACCTACAGTGCCTTGCGAAAGTATTCGGCCCCCTTGAACTTTGCGACCTTTTGCCACATTTCAGGCTTCAAACATAAAGATGTAAAACTGTATTTTTTTGTGAAGAATCAACAACAAGTGGGACACAATCATGAAGTGGAACGACATTTATTGGATATTTCAAACTTTTTTAACAAATCAAAAACGAAAAAATTGGGCGTGCAAAATTATTCAGCCCCTTTACTTTCAGTGCAGCAAACTCTCTCCAGAAGTTCAGTGAGGATCTCTAAATGATCCAATGTTGACCTAAATGACTTCATGATGATAAATACAATCCACCTGTGTGTAATCAAGTCTCCGTATAAATGCACCTGCACTGTGATAGTCTCAGAGGTCCGTTAAAAGCGCAGAGAGCTGAAGAACAAGGAACACACCAGGCAGGTCCAAGATACTGTTGTGAAGAAGTTTAAAGCCGGATTTGGATACAAAAAGATTTCCCAAGCTTTAAACATCCCAAGGAGCACTGTGCAAGCGATTATATTGAAATGGAAGGAGTATCAGACCACTGCAAATCTTCCAAGACCTGGCCGTCCCTCTAAACTTTCAGCTCATACAAGGAGAAGACTGATCAGAGATGCAGCCAAGAGGCCCATGATCACTTTGGATGAACTGCAGAGATCTACAGCTGAGGTGGGAGACTCTGTCCATAGGACAACAATCAGTCGTATATTGCACAAATCTGGCCTTTATGGAAGAGTGGCAAGAAGAAAGCCATTTCTTAAAGATATCCATAAAAAGTGTTGTTTAAAGTTTGCCACAAGCCACCTGGGAGACACACCAAACATGTGGAAGAAGGTGCTCTGGTCAGATGAAACCAAAATTGAACTTTTTGGCAACAATGCAAAACGTTATGTTTGGCGTAAAAGCAACACAGCTCATCACCCTGAACACACCATCCCCACTGTCAAACATGGTGGTGGCAGCATCATGGTTTGGGCCTGCTTTTCTTCAGCAGGGACAGGGAAGATGGTTAAAATTGATGGGAAGATGGATGGAGCCAAATACAGGACCATTCTGGAAGAAAACCTGATGGAGTCTGCAAAAGACCTGAGACTGGGACAGAGATTTGTCTTCCAACAAGACAATGATCCAAAACATAAAGCAAAATCTACAATGGAATGGTTCAAAAATAAACATATCCAGGTGTTAGAATGGCCAAGTCAAAGTCCAGACCTGAATCCAATCGAGAATCTGTGGAAAGAACTGAACTGCTGTTCACAAATGTTCTCCATCCAACCTCACTGAGCTCGAGCTGTTTTGCAAGGAGGAATGGGAAAAAATGTCAGTCTCTCGATGTGCAAAACTGATAGAGACATACCCCAAGCGACTTACAGCTGTAATCGCAGCAAAAGGTGGCGCTACAAAGTATTAACTTAAGGGGGCTGAATAATTTTGCACGCCCAATTTTTTCGTTTTTTGATTTGTTAAAAAAGTTTGAAATATTAAATAAATGTCGTTCCACTTCATGATTGTGTCCCACTTGTTGTTGATTCTTCAGAAAAAATACAGTTTTATATCTTTATGTTTGAAGCCTGAAATGTGGCAAAAGGTTGCAAAGTTCAAGGGGGCCGAATACTTTCGCAAGGCACTGTATCTTCTCTCGAGAGCCAGGTCTGTCTATGGCGGCCTTTCTCAATAGCAAGGATATGCTCACTGTCAAAGCTCACTGTCAAAGCTACATAGTCAAAGCTTTCCTTAGATTTGGGTCAATTTGCTCATTTGCTGTGTTATTTGAAGAGATTAGTAATCAAATCAAATCAAATGTATTTATATAGCCCTTCGTACATCAGCTGATTTCTCAAAGTGCTGTACAGAAACCCAGCCTAAAACCCCAAACAGCAAGCAATGCAGGTGTTGAAGCACGTTGGCTAGGAAAAACTACCTAGAAAGGCCAAAACATAGGAGGAAACCTAGAGAGGAACCAGGCTATGAGGGGTGGCCAGTCCTCTTCTGGCTGTGCCGGGTGGAGATTATAACAGAACAGGGCCAAGATGTTCAAATGTTCAAAAATGACCAGCATGGTCAAATAATACGTCTGGGACAAGTAGCACGTCCGGTGAACAGGTCAAGATTCCATAGCCGCAGGCAGAACAGTTGAAACTGGAACAGCAGTATGGCCAGGTGGACTGGGGACAGCAAGGAGTCATCATGCCAGGTAGTCCTGAGGCTCAGGTCCTCCGAGAGAGAGAAAGAAAGAGAGAAAGAGAGAATTAGAGAGAGCATACTTAAATTCAAACAGGACACCGGATAAGACAGGAGAAGTACTCCAGATATAACAAACTGACCCTAGTCCCCCGACACAAACTACTTCAGCATAAATACTGGAGTCTGAGACAGGAGGGGTCAGGAGACACTGTGGCCCCATCCGATGATACCCCCGGACAAGACAAATAGGAAGGATATAACCCCACCCACTTTGCCAAAGCACAGCCCCCACACCACTAGAGGGATATCTTCAACCACCAACTTACCATCCTGAGACAAGGCCGAGTATAGCCCACAAAGATCTCTCACAACCCGGGGGGGGGGGGGGGGGGGGCAACCCAGACAGGAAGATCACATCAGTGACTCAACCCACTCAAGTGATGCACCCCTCCTAGGGACGGCATGAAAGAACACCAGTAAGCCAGTGACTCAGCCCCTGTAATAGGGTTAAAGGCAGAGAATTCCAGTGGAAAGAGGGGAACCGTCCAGGCAGAGATAGCAAGGGCGGTTCGTTGCTCCAGAGCCTTTCCCTTCACCTTCACACTCCTGGGCCAGACTACACTCAATCATATGACCCACTGAAGAGATGAGTCTTCAGTAAAGACTTAAAGGTTGAGACCGAGTTTGCGTCTCTGACATGGGTAGGCAGACCGTTCCATAAAAATGGAGCTCTTTAGGAGAAAGTCTAGGGACAATTAGGAGGCCTGCGTCTTGTGAACATAGCGTACGTGTAGGTATGTACGGCAGGACCAAATTAGAGAGATACTGTAGGTAGGAGCAAGCCATTGTAATGCTTTGTAGGTTAGCAGTAAAACCTTGAAATCAGCCCTTGCCTTGACAGGAAGCCAGTGTAGGGAGGCTAGCACTGGAGTAATATGATACATTTTTTTTGTTCTAGTCAGGATTCTAGCAGCCGTATTTAGCACTAACTGAAGTTTATTTAATGCTTTATCCGGGTAGCCGGAAAGTAGAGCATTGCTGTAGTCTAACCTAAAAGTAACAAAAGCATGGATTAATTTTCCTGCATCATCTCTGGACAGAAAGTTTCTGATTTTTGCAATGTTACGTAGATGGAAAAAAGCTGTCCTTGAAACAGTCTTGATATGTTCGTCAAAAGAGAGATCAGGGTCCAGAATAATGCCGAGGTCCTTCACAGTTTTATTTGAGACGACTAGAACAAGCATCTCTGTTTTGTCCGAGTTTAAAATTTGAAAGTTTGCAGCCATCCACTTCCTTATGTCTGAAACACAGGCTTCTAGCCAGGGCAATTTTGGGGTTTCACCATGTTTCATTGAAATGTACAGCTGTGTGTCATCCGCATCTCAGTGAAAGTTAACATTATGTTTTCGAATGACATCCCCAAGAGGTAAAATATAGAGTGAAAACAATAGTGGTCCTAAAACAGAACCTTTAGGAACACCGAAATGTACAGTTGATTCGTCAGAGGACAAACCAGTCACAGAGACAAACTGATATCTTTCCGACAGATAAGATCTAAACCAGGCCAGAACTTGTTCATGTAGACCAATTTGGGTTTCCAATCTCTCCAAAAGAATGTGGTGATCGATGGTATCAAAAGCAGCACTAAGGTCTAGGAGCACGAAGACAGATACAGCGCCTCGGTCCGATGCCATTAAAAGGTCATTTACCACCTTCACAAGTGCAGTCTCAGTGCTATGATGGGTTCTAAAACCAGACTGAAGCATTTCGTATACATTGTTTGTCTTCAGGAAGGCAGTGACTTGCTGCGCAACAGCCTTTTCTAAATTCTTTGAGATGAATGGAAGATTCGATATAGGCCGATAGTTTTTAAAATATTTTCTGGGTCAAGGTTTGGCTTTTTCAAGAGAGGCTTTATTACTGCCACTTTTAGTGAGTTTGGTACACATCCGGTGGATAGAGAGCCGTTTATTATGTTCAACATAGGAGGGACAAACACAGGAAGCAGCTCTTTCAGTAGTTTAGTTGGAATAGGGTCCAGTATGCAGCTTGAAGGTTCAGAAGCCATGATTATTTTCATCATTGTGTCAAGAGATATTGTACTAAAACGCTTGAGTGTCCTTCTTGATCCTAGGTCCTGGCAGAGTTGTTCAGACTCAGGACAACTGTTTTTTGAAGGAATACGCAGATTTAAGGAGGAGTCTGTAATTTGCTTTCTAATAATCATGATCTTTTCCTCAAAGAAGTTCATGAATTTATTACTGCTGAAGTGAAAGCCATACTCACTTGGGGAATGCGGCTCTTCAATACTGCACGGTACTTCTTTCCAAGCAGGTCAGAAGACTTCCAGTTTGGTGTGGAGCCATTTCCATTCCAATTTTCTGGAAGCTTGCTTCAGAGCTCGGGTATTTTCTGTATACCAGGGAGCTAGTTTCTTATGAGAAATGTTTTTAGTTTTTAGGGGTGCAGCTGCATCTAGGGTAATGCGCAAGGTTAAATTGAGTTCCTCATTTAGGTGGTTAACTGATTTTTGTCCTCTGACGTCCTCTTGTAGGCAGGGGGAGTCTGGAAGGGCATCAAGGAATCTTTGTGTTGTCTGTGAATTTATAGCATGACTTTTGATGCTCCTTGGTTGTGGTCTGAGCAGATTATTTGTTGCAATTGCAAACGTAATAAAAATGGTGGTCTGATAGTCCAAGATTATGAGGAAAAACATTAAGATCCACAACATTTATTCCATGGGACAAAACTAGGTCCAGAGTATGACTGTGACAGTGAGTAGGTCCAGGGACATGTTGGACAAAACCCACAGAGTCGATGATGGCCTCCGAAAGCCTTTTGGAGTGGGTCTGTGGACTTTTCCAGGTGAATATTAAATTCATCAAAAATGTGAATATTATCTGCTATGACTACAAGGTCCGATAGGAATTCAGGGAACTCAGTGAGGAACGCTGTATATGGCCCAGGAGGCCTGTAAACATTAGCTAAGAAGGCTGCATAGATTTCATGACTAGAAGCTCAAAAGACGAAAACTAAAAAAAAAAAATGTAAATTGAAATTTGCTATCGTAAATGTTAGCAACACCTCCACCTTTGTGTGATGCACGGGGGATATGGTCACTAGTGTAACCAGGAGGTGAGGCCTCATTTAACACAATAAATTAATCAGGCTTAAGCCATGTTTCAGTCAGGCCAATCACATCAAGATTATGATCAGTGATTAGTTCATTGATTTTAATTGCCTTTGAAGTAAGGGATCTAACATTAAGTAGCCCTATTTTGAGATGTGAGGTAACACAATCTCTTTCAATAATGACAGGAATGGAGGAGGTCTTTATCCTAGTGAGATTGCTAAGGCGAACACCGCCATGTTTAGTTTTGCCCAACCCAGGTCGAGGCACAGACACGGTCTCAATGGGGATGGCTGAGCTGACTACACTAACTGTGCTAGTGGCAGACTCCACTAAGCTGGCAGGCTGGCTAACAGCCTGCTGCCTGGCCTATACTCTATTTCATTGTGGAGCTAGAGGAGTTAGAGCCCTGTCTATGTTGAAATTGTACACAGCGGTGTATGAGATCTTCAGTTTCTTGGCAATTTCTCGCATGGCATAGCCTTCATTTCTCAGAACAAGAATATATTGACAAGTTTCAGAAGAAAGATCTTTGTTTCTGTCCATTTTGAGCCTGTAATCAAACCCACAAATGCTGATGCTCCAGATACTCAACTAGTCTAAAGAAGGCCAGTTTTACTGCTTCTTTAATCAGCACAACAGTTTGTGCTAATATAATATCAAAAGGGTTTTTTAAAATGATAAACTTGGATTAGCTAACACAACGTGACATTGGAACACAGGGGTGATGGTTGCTGATAATGGGATTCTGTACACCTAGGTACATACTCCGTTCAAAATCAGCCGTTTCCAGCTACAATAGTAATTTACAACATTAATATTGTCTACGCTGTATTTCTGATCAATGTTATTTTAATGGACAAAAAATATGATTTTCTTTCAAAAACATGCATGTAGAAAACAAATTGTGTTTTTTTTTTTTTTTTACCGCACACTTGTTGTTTGTCTACATAGACTTTATAATGGCTTACAGTATGTTTTAACCCCAACACCACTTTCCATCAATTTGTACAGCAGGCCCTAATGTCAAATTGAGTCGAATGCTTTTTTGAAATCAACAATGCATGAGAAGACTTCACTTTTTTTGTGGTTTGTTTGTTTGTCAATTAGGGTGCGTGAATACGTGGTCAGTTGTATGGTAGTTTTGGTAAAAAGCGAATTTGACATTTGCTTTGGACATTGTTTTCACTGAGGAAATGTACGAATCTGCTGTTTATGATAATGCAGAGGATTTTCCCAAGGTTGCTGTTGACGCATATACCACTCTAGTTATTGGGGTCAAATTTGATGTTAAAGAGTTTTTAAGTTTAGCCAATTGGAATTGTATTATTTAAATTAGGATATGATCAACACCACAAGCCTTTTTGGGATGGAGGGTTTGTATTTTGTCCAGTAGTTCATTCAATGTAGTTGGATAATCCAGGGGTTCTGGTAGTCCTTAAAACTTCTTCAGGCTATGGTCTATTTTTCTCAATTTGGTGTGCCTAAGGTAAAATGCCTGTTGCTCAGGCCCTGAAGCCAGGATATGCATATAATTGGTACCATTGGAAAGAAAACACTCAGAAGTTTGTAGAAATGTAAAATAAATGCACAAGACTATAACACAATAGATATAGGAGAAAATCCAAAGAAAAAACAACCGGAAATCTTTTTTTTTTTTTGAGAGCCCATGCTCTTCCAATAATTAAATCTAGCTCCCAGTATGGAATTCCTATGGCTTCCACTGGGTGTCGGTAGCCTTTGTTCAAGGTTTCAGGCTTTTTTCTTCCAAAACGAGTAAGAAATATGAGTTTTACTACAGGGACACAGACTTGGAAATTCGTGTATGCGCGAGCAACGAAGATGACACGCACCTGCTAATATGGTTTTCCTATTGAACATACTTCTTTCCGTATGAAATATTATAGTTTAATTACATTTTAGGGTATCTGAGGTTTGTATAGAAACATATTTTGACTTGTTTTAACAAAGTTTAGTGGTAGGTTTTTGGAGTGCTTTCTCTGCATGTTGAACGAGTGGATTACTCAAAACTCAACTAAACTGACTTTTTGGGATATAGAGAAGGATTTTATCTAAGAAAATGACACTACATGTTGTAGCTGGAACCCTTTGGATGACAAATTAGAGGAAGATTTTCAAAAAGTAAATGAATATTTAATCGCTATTTGTGAATTTATGAAACCTGTGCCGGTGGAAGAATATATTGATGTGGGGCACCGTCCTCAAACAATCACATGGCATGCTTTCGCTTTAAGCCTACTGTAAATCTGACAGTGCAGTTAGAATAACAAGAATTTCAGCTTTTAACCGATATGAGACACTTGTATTTACCTAGATGTTAAATATCCATAGTGTTTATGATTATTTATTTGAATTGCGCGCCCTCCAGTTACACCAGAAGTTGTCCCACTAGCGGGATGCCTAACCATTAATAGTTGATGCTATTTGGTCATGTATATGTTTTTGCTGTTTATTCTTTGTTGTAGAGCCAAGATTGGAGATGTGGTTTATCCATACATCTCCGTTTTGGATAAATAACTCTTCGTGTTGTTTTTTGTTTACCACTTGTTTGTTTACCACTTCCCAGAAGTGGTTCGATTCTATGGATTCTTCAATTATGTTGAGCTGATTTCTGATGTGCTATTCCTTCTTTTTACGTAATGTATTTCTGTATTGTTTAAGTGATTCACCATAGTGAAGCCATAGGCTCAGGTTTTCTGGGTCGCTATGTTTTTGGTTGGATAGGTTTCTCAGTTTCTTCCATTGGGTTTTTGCATTCTTCATCAAACCGTTTGTCATTTTTGTTAGTTTTCTTAGGTTGTCTGCTTGAAATGTTTAGATATGATAGTGAAGCTGAGAGTTCAAATATACTGTATAGGTTTTCTACTGCCAGGTTTACACCTTCACTATTACAGTGAAACATTTTGTCCAGGAAATAGTCTAGAAGGATTTGAATTTGTTGTTGGTAGATTTCCACACTACTCTCTCTCTCTGTGGTCCAGATAGGTCAGTGCAGACAGAGTGGGACTCTGTCTCCTGGCTTTGACGGGAAGAGAAGAGTAGAGTTCCCCTGTGTGGTTTAGTGTGTGTGTGTGTGTTTGTGTGTGTGGTTGTGTGTGGGTTATTTAAAGGAAGTCACCAGGAAATGGAGGGGACTTCTCCATGACATTGTTTACTTTCACATTTATGCAAAAGTAGGTTTTTATTCCCACTCAACATATAATTGTGGCAAATAGACAAAGCAGGAATTATCATATCCTCTCCCTCCACACAGTAACTGTGAGGGGTAAATGTGCCAGAATGGTATTCATGGACGGGAAGATACAGTATATTCACAGATGAGGCATACTTATTTTCAGTACCAGAGGGATATTAGGGAGGGTTAGAGAGAGAGGGTTGTTTGGGAGGGCAAGAGAAATAGAGGGATGTTTCGGAGGTCAAGAGAGACAGAGGGACGCCTACCACCTGGTACGGATACTTGACCAATGCTCCTGCTGTGTTCCAGGGCCTGGTTACTGACATTCTCTGAGACATGTTGAACCGGTTCATGTTCGTCTATCTCAACAACATCCTCGTATTTTCCCTCTTGACTCAACAACACGTTTCTCTAACTCTGACAGGTCCTCCAGCGTCTCCTGGAGAACCAGCTTTTTGTCAAAGTTTTTTGTCAAAATGCAAACTCCATCACCCCACCATCTCCTTCCTTGGATACATCATCGCTGCTGGAAATGTGCAAATACAGTGCCTTGCGAAAGTATTCGGCCCTCTTGAACTTTGCGACCTTTTGTCACATTTCAGGCTTCAAACATGAAGATATAAAACCGTGTTTTTTTGTGAAGAATCAACAACAAAAAATAAACATATCCCGGTGTTAGAATGGCCAAGTCAAAGTCCAGACCTGAATCCAATCGAGAATCTGTGGAAAGAACTGACAACTGCTGTTCACAAATGCTCTCCATCCAACCTCACTGAGCTCGAGCTGTTTTGCAAGGAGGAATGGGAAAAAATGTCAGTCTCTCGATGTGCAAAACTGATAGAGGCATACCCCAAGCGACTTACAGCTGTAATAGCAGCAAAAGGTGGCGCTACAAAGTATTAACTTAAGGGGGCTGAATAATTTTGCACGCCCAATTTTTCCGTTTTTGATTTGTTAAAAAAGTTTGAAATATCCAATAAATGTCGTTCCACTTCATGATTGTGTCCCACTTGTTGTTGATTCTTCACAAAAAATACAGTTTTATATCTTTATGTTTGAAGCCTGAAATGTGGCAAAAGGTCGCAAAGTTCAAGGGGGCCGAATACTTTCGCAAGGCACTGTACAAGTCATAGAATCAACTATTAAGGACTATCAGAACCCACTGGATTCTCCTATTACATTCAATGAACAACAGGAAAAAAATACAAACCCACCATCCCAAAAAGGCCTGATCTGTTTCACCTGTCCCTGTGATTGTCTCTACAGCCATCTTCGTTTCCTTCGACAATAGCGTATATTATTATGCTAATGTCGTGAAGGGCGCTCTCCTTGGCTAAGGCAGTTTGGGAGCAACTATCTGCCATTTGTGGTCATGTGGAGAAATTTATGGCAGAGGTGAGAAAAGTATTTGAGTTTCCGGTCTCCGGGAGAAAGGTGGCCAGTAAACTGCTTGACTTATGTCAAAACTCCCGTAGTGTGGTGGATAATGCGATTTATTTTCACATGTTGGCCACCGAGAGTGCCTGGAATCCGGAGTCTCTTTTTGATGCTTTTCTGAACGGATTATCTGAGGAGGTAAAGGATGAGCTAGCTGCTCTGAAATTGCTGGTGGATCTTGACTCCCTATTCGCCCTAACCATTAAAATCGTCTAAGGGACTGCAGGAGTGAGAGGAGGTCTGATCTCAGGCACACCTTCGAGCGAATCCGGAAGTTTCAAAGGCAGCTTTTCCGAAAGGATTCGAAGCCACCCGAGCCCTCCTGTGAATCTACAACGTGTGAGTTGGATACTCCTGAGCCTATGCAGTTGGGAAGAGCTGGGTTATCAGTTGCGGAACACTCAGGGAGGATGAATAGTAACTTTTGTCTGTGGAAGGGCAGGACATTTTATAGCTACCTGCCCTATTAGGAAACCCTTGTCTCTCGTGGGTACCAGTACTATGGTGAGTCAGACTGGGAGTTCCCTAATTCTCATCACCCGCACACCCTTTTTTCTATGCTTGTGCTGTGGGAAGACCAATCTATGTCTCTCCGATTGCTCATTGACTCTGGGGCTGATGAGAGTTTTATTGATGTCACTATTGCTTCGGAGCATGGTATTCCCATTCAACCTATCTCTGTTCCCATGGATGCTATGGCACTGGATGGCCACTCTATAGGGGAAGTCACCCATAGTACTGTGCCCATTCAAAAACATGTTTCTGGTAACCACAGTGAGACAATACAGTTCCAACTCATTGCATCTCCCCATGTTCCAGTTGTTTTGGGATTTTCCTGGCTCCAAAAGCACAATCCTTTGATTGACTGGACCACAAGCTCCATCCTGGGTTGGAGCCCGTTTTGCCATTCCCACTGCTTTCAAGCAGCACAGCCCCAGTGGTTAAGGGCGCTGTACTGCAGCGCCAGCTGTGCCATCAGAGACTCTGGGTTCGCGCCCAGGCTCTGTCGTAACCGGCCGCGACCGGGGAGGTCCGTGGGGCGACACACAATTCACCTAGCGTCGTCCGGGTTAGGGAGGGCTTGGCCGGTAGGGATGTCCTTGTCTCATCGCGCACCAGCGACTCCTGTGGCGGGCCAGGCGCAGTGCGCACTAACCAAGGTTGACAGGTGCGCTGTGTTTCCTCCGATACATTGGTGCGGCTGGCTTCCGGGTTGGATGCGCGCTGTGTTAAGAAGCAGTGCGGCTTGGTTGGGTAGTTTATCAAAGGACGCATGACTTTCAACCTTCGTCTCTCCCGAGCCCGTACGGGAGTCGTAGCGATGAGACAAGATAGTAGCTACTAAAACAATTGCCAGGTTGTCTTCCTCAGGATGTTAAACAAGACTGTGAATGTCTCTGCTATTCCCACTGAATACCATGACCTCAAGGAAGTGTTCAGTTAGGCACGTGCTACTTCCCTTCCCCCACACCGTCCTTATGATTGTGCCATTGATTACTCTCTGTCCGGACCAGAGACCAAAGCTATGGAGGAGTACATAGAGGAGTCTCTGGCCACTGCTGGGACAAGACCCCGAGTCTGTGCATTGACTACCGGGGACTTTAATGCCATTACTGTTAAAACCCGTTACCCCCTACCTCACCTCTCCTCTCGGCGTTTGAACCTCTCCAGGGCGCCACCATGTTTTCCAAGTTGGATCTTCGGAATGCCTACCACCTGGTTTGGATACGCAAGGGGGTTGAGTAGAAGACAGCCTTCAACACAGCCTGTTTTTTCCCCGATCTGCCAAAGAACATGTACTCCGCTTTCATGAACCAATTGTTCATGAAAGCGGAGGTCTGAGTTCCATCGCTCTACAATCACCTTTCTGGGATATGTCATTGCTGAGGCCAATGTTCAGATGGATCCTGGAAAGGTGAAAGCAGTGGAGGATTGGCCTCAACCAATGTCTAGTGTGCAGAATAGCCATTCTTGGTCCACTCACCATAAAAATGTGAAATATCTCCGTACAGCCAAGCGCCTCAACTCCAGGCAGGCCCATTGGGCCCTCTTGTTTACCAGATTCAACTTCACCATTTCCTACCGCCCAGCGTAAAAACATGTGAAGCTTGACGTTCTCTCCCACCTATACAGTTCCTCTGCCACACTCTCAACTTCCGAAACCATTCTCCCTGCCTCATGCCTTGATGCCATTATGGATTGGGGTATTGAGAACCTGGTTTATGAGGCGCAACACTCCCAGCATAGACCTAAAAGTGGCCTGGCTAACCGGCTGTTTGTCCCTAACCCAGTCCGGTCCCGGGTCCTGGAATGGGCTCATTCCTCCAGGCTGACCTATCATCCAGGGTCCCATCGCACGCTGGCCTTCGTCCGACAACGTTTCTGGTGGCCCACAATGGTTCTTGACGTTTCTGTCTTTGTCGCCGCATGTACAGTGTGTGCTCAGAACAAGACTCCACTGCAAGCTCCTTCTGGACTCTTTCAGACACTACCGACCCCTCATCGTCCCTGGTCTCATATGTCACTGGGCTCCCTCCGTCTAATGGCAACACTGTCATTCTGACGGTAGTCAATAGTTCTCCCAACGCCGCCCATTTCATTCCTCTCCACAAACTACCTTCTGCCAAGGAGACGGTCCAGCTTATGGTGCAGCATGTCATCCGGATCCATGGACTCCTGGTAGACATGGTCTCCGATCGGGGTCCTCAGTTCTCGTCTCAGTCCTGGAAGGCATTCTGCACCCTTATTTGGTCATCGGCCAGCCTGTCATCCGGATTCCATCCCCAAACTAACGGTCAGTCGGAATAAGCCAACCAAGACCTGGTACCACCTTGAGATGCTTGGTCTCAAGCAACCCCACTACCTTGAGCCGTCAACGGGTCTGGGTGGAGTATGTCCGTGACACCCTTCCATGTTCTGCCACGGGACCCTCCCCTTGCGAGTGCTCCATGGGGTATCAGCCTCCACTCTTCCTGGGACAATAACAGGAGGTCAGTGTACCCAGATGAGAAAAAACAACTCCATCGTCGACAAGCGAACTGTCGCCTGACCACAGCACCCCGCTACTGCATTGGGCAGAGGGTATGGCTTTCCAGTCGGGACTTGCCCATGCGGGTAGAGTCCCGCAAACTGTATCCCCATTTCATTGGTCCTTTCCCCTTCTCTAGAGTCCTTAGCTCCACTGCTGTCTGTCTTGTATTACCCCGCACCCTCCGTATCCACTCTGCTTACCATGTGTCCAGACTTAAGCCCGTGTCTCACTGTCCTTTGTTTTCTGTTTCCAGGCCCATCCCCCCCAGGGTAATCGATGGACAGCCAGCGTACAGGGTGAGACCCTTCCTGAGGGTTCGACCAGGGGTGCTTGGTTCCTGTTAAAGATATCTTGGACCTGGCCCTCATTGCCGATTTCCACCGCCGACACTCCGGTCAGCCAGGTATGCGCCCAGGTAGGACGCCAGGTGGCGTCCCTATGGGGCTGTTACTGTCACTTCCTGATCTGTTCCACCTGTCCCTGAGATTGTCTCCACCCCCTCCAGGTGTTGCTTATTTCCCCCAGTGTATTTTTCCCTGTGTTTCTTGTTTCTCTGTGCCACTTTGTCTTGTATGTTTAGTCAAGTCAACCAGCGTGTTTATCCCCATACTCCTTTTCTATTCTCTTTTGCTAGTCTTTGACCACTGCCTGACTCTGGACTACTTTCCTGCCTGCCTGTTCATCCTGCCTGCCCTGACCTTGAATCTGCCTGCCCTTTGGTACCTATTGAACTCTGAATTGGTTTTGACCTTTTGCTTACCCCTTTTTGGATTAAAAAACATTGTAAGTCTCCAACAATCTGCCTCCTGTGTCTGCATCTAGGTCTCACCTTGTGCCTTGATAGTGTGGTTGATCGTATCCTAAATTAAATAATACAATTCCAATTGGCTGTACTTAAACTCCATAACATCATCCTCAGCTCTGGTAACTTCCCCAATATTTGGATCCAAGGACTGATCACCCAAATTGAAAATGGAAAAAAAAATGATCTTTCCAAATGGCTGAGTGGTGAGACAGGGATGCAGCTTAAGCCCCACCCTTTTCAACATATATATCAACGAATTGGCGTGGTCACCAGAACAGTCTGCAGTACCCGGCCTCACTCTACTAGAATCTGAAGTCAAATGTCTACTGTTTGTTGATCTGGTGCTTCTGTCCCCAACCAAGGATGGCCTACAGCAGCACATAGATCTTCTGCACAGATTCTGTCATACCTATGCCCAGAGTAGATCTCAGTAAGATAAAAAATAATGATGTTCCAAAAAAGGTCCAGTTGCCAGGACCACGAATACAAATTCCATCTAGACACCCACTCTAATGCCCTAGAGCACATCAACTATACAGTACGTACATCGGCCTAACATCAGCTCCACAGGTAACTTCCACAAAGCTGTGAACAATCTGAGAGACAAGGCAAGAAGGCCTTCTATGCCATCAAATGGTACATCAAATTTGATCTGTCTGAAAATACTTGAATCAGTTATAGAACCCATTGCTATTAATGTTTGTGAGGTCTGGGGTCCGCTCACCAACCAAGATTTCACAAAATGGGACAAACACCAAATTGAGACTCTGCATGCAAAATTCTGCAAAAATATCCTCTGTGTACAATGTAAAACACCAAATAATGCATGTAGAGCAGATTTAGGCAGATGCCTGCTAATTATCAAAATCCAGAAAAGAGCTATTAAATTCTACAACCACTTAAAAGGAAATGATTCCCAAACCTTATATAACAAAGCCATCACCTACAGAGAAATGAACCTGGAGAAGAGTCCCCTAAGCAAGCTGGTCCAGGACAGCAACACAATTATACCCAAATAAATCATGAGAAAACAAAAAGATAATTACATGAAACATTGGAAAAAATTTACAGAAAAACAGCGCAAACTAGAATGCTATTTGGCCTTGAAAAGAGAGCCCACCGCCGTGACTGACCCAAACTTGTACAGACTCAGTGAGCATAGCCTTGCTATTGAGAAAGGCCGCTGTAGGCAGACCTGGCTCTCAAGAGAGACAGGCTATGTGTACACTGTCCACAAAATGAGGTGAAAACTGAGCTGCACTCACTAACCTCCTGCCGAAATGTATGACCAAATTAGAGACAGATATTTTCCCCCTCAGATTACACACACCCACAAAGAATTTGAAGAGAAAAATCCAATTTTGATAAACTCCCAAATCTATTGGATTAAATACCACTGTGTGCAATCACAGCAGCAAGCTTTGTGACCTGTTGCCAGAAGAAAACATTTATGTTAATTTATTTTCACTTTTGAACTTTTACTATTTGCACATAATTACAACATTGTATATAGACATAATATGACATTTGAAATGTCTCTATTATTTTGGAACGTTTGTGAGTGTAATGTTTACTATGCACTTTTTTTTTGTTTATTTCACTTTTGTTTATCTATTTCGCTTGCCTTGTCAGTGTAACGATATGTTTCCCATGCCAATAAAGCCCTTAAACTGAATTAAACTGAAAGAGAGCGAGAGAGAGAAAGAAAGAGAAAGAGAAAGAGAGAGAGAGAGAGAGAGAGAGAGAGAGTAAGTGAAAGAAAGAGCGAGAGAATGAGAGAAAGAGAGAGAGTAACAGTGAGAGAGAAAGGGAGGGAGGGAGGGAGGGAGGGAGGGAGATAGATAGATAGATAGATAGATAGATAGATATAGAGTTGTAAGTAAAGAGAATAATAAGTACTAGGCCAAGGTATCACATAACTTTATAACTTTATACCTCTGTATGGAATTTAGCACAGCACAGCTAGTCGCTGCGCTCTTAATGGTGATCTGCGGTAACACTTTCGCTCCAAAATGGCCTCCTGTCATGAGTCTGATTTATATATAGAACAGGAATAGAGAGAGGGGGGAGTAAGATAGAAAGAGAGAGAAGAGCAAGGCGCTATTGGGAAATGCTTTGTGGGGCTGGGGTGTGGTAGGGAAAGCACACATGCTCACTCATAAGTAGGTTGTTCAAGCTTTAACATGAGGTGAGGAGAGTGTGTGTGTGTGTATGTGCCTACAGGCTTCTGCTGGTGATATTATGAGTGAAAATACCTGATGAGGCACAATGGCTGGGCTGAGGGGTCAGACACAACACACACACTGTGACTGACACGTAGACCCTAGACTGAGTCTGTATGTGTGTGTCTATGTCTGTTTTGGTTTCAGAGTGTTTCCTTGCATGAGAACTTGAAGTTGTTTCTGCTATTGGGCCACTGTGTGTTTTCTAGCTGGGGGAATACTGAGTGTTATATATAGTGAGTGTTTAACAAAGGAAGTAGAAGAACAAATATGTTTCCACAGCTAACACAGGTAACATTGCTAATACAGATAACACTGCTAACACAGCTAACATAGCTAACACAGCTACCATAGCTAATGCAGCTAACACAGCTAATAAAGCTAACACTCACACGTCTCAGAAAATATTCTGTAGGTGAACAGTATGGGGGTTAGGAGGTATAGGGAGAGCTGGAAGGAATGCTGGAGAGAGGAGAGAGAGGGAGGAGGGAAGGAATGGAGGAGGGAGGAGAGAGAGGGAGAAGGGAAGGAATGGAGGAGAGAGGCGAGGGAGGAAGAAAATAATGTGGGAGAGAGGAGAGTGAGGGAGGAGGGAAGGAAGGGAGGATAGAAGCAAGAGAGGGGTGAGGGAAGGAATGGGGGGGAGGGGGGGAGGGAAGGAATGGACGTGAGAGGAAAGAGGGGGAAAAAAGGGCGATAGGATGGGGGGCAGATATTCAGGCACAATAAAGTTAGAGAGAGAAAAGACAGAGATAATGGGATGACAGTGTAAAGTAAATACACTTAAGGTCAAATGTTTTATTGAAGCAACATCTCAAGACATCAGTCAGGAAGTTTAAGCTTGGTCGCAAATGGGTCTTCCAAATGGACAATGACCCCAAACATACTTCCAAAGTTGTGGCAAAATGGCTTATGGACAATAAAGTCAAGGTATTGGAGTGGCCATCACAAAGCTCTGCCCTCAATCCTATAGAAAAATTATGGGCAGAACTGAAAAAGCGTGTGCGAGCAAGGAGGCCTAGAAACCTGACTCAGTTACACCAGCTCTGTCAGGAGGAATGGGCCAAAATTCACCCAATTTATTGTGCGAGGCTTGTGGAAGGCTAACCGAAACATTTGACCCAAGTTAAACAATTTAAAGGCAATGCTACCAAATACTATTTGAGTGTATGTAAACTTCTGACCCACTGGGATTGTGATGAAATAAATAAAAGCTGAAATAAATTATTTTCTCTACTATTATTCTGACCTTACACATTCTTAAAATGAAGTGGTGATCCTAACTGACCTAAGACAGGGAATTGTTACTAGGATTTAATGTCAGAAATTGTGAAAAAAAAATGTATTTGGCTAAGGTGTATGTAAACTTCCGACTTCAACTGTATATAGCACCAAAAAAGGCTTCTGATATGGTTACGAGCCAAATAATCATTTTTTGGCACTATATAGAACCATTTGTTTTAAATGTGTAGCGGCCGTGTGTGTATGTTTAGTTTTGCCTTATTAGATAGATCTGATAAGCAGGACAGCCACATGCTGATAGTCCTGGGAGAAGGCAGGCTCAGTTCTTCACACACTGAGGCAGAAACAGCCACACACACTGCTGCCTAATACCACTACACACACACACACACACACACACACAGACACACACACACACACACACACACACACACACACACACACACACACACACACACGCGCACGCACGCACACACACACACACACACGCACGCACGCGCACGCACGCACGCACGCACACACACACACACACACACACACAAACGAACACATGCAAATACGCACGCGCACACACAATATAACCACTTTTCATATTTCAACCTCAACTTGGGGCGTGTTTGTGTAGTGAGTAATGGGTATTAAATAATCTCAGCAAAAATGTATATATTACAAGATGTTGTGATAACAATGTGCCATGCAAATCTTCCAGTGGAAATTAACACCTGTTATGTGTGTGACTTGCACTATATGAGTTACAATGCACCTCTCCTCTCAGTGATGTCCCCTAGTCTCAGGGATGTCCCCTGTCACTCCACACAGGCGTACTGTATCTGTGTGTGTGTTCATGTGTTCTGTGTCTCCCTCTGGGTGTGTTCTGGTCATGTCTGTCTTCGTTTTTTTTCCCACAGGACAGGAGAAGAGAAATCCCCACCAAACATCACACTTAACTGCACATATTAAACGTAACAGACACATGTGAAAACACACATACAGTGGGTAGAACAAGTACTTGATACACTGACAATTTTGCAGGTTTTCCTGCAATTTTTATTTTTATCATAGGTACACTTCAACTGTGAGAGACAGAATCTAAAACAAAAATCCAGAAAATCACATTCAATGTTGTTTAAGTAATTCATTTGTATTTTATTGCATGACATAAGTATTTGATCACCTACCAACCAGTAAGAATTCCGTCTCTCACAGACCTGTTAGTTTTTCTTTAAGAATCCCTCCTGTTCTCAATTCATTACCTGTATTAACTGCACCTGTTTGAACTCGTTACCTGTATAAAAGACACCTGTCCACACACTCAATCAAACAGACTCCAACCTCTCCACAATGGCCAAGACCAGAGAGCTGTGTAAGGACATCAGTGTTAAATTGTAGACCTGCACAAGGCTGGGATGGGCTACAGGACAATAGGCAAGCAGCTTGGTGAGAAGGCAACAACTGTTGGCGCAATTTTTAGAAAATGGAAGAAGTTCAAGATGACGGTCAATCACCCTCGGCCTGGGGCTTCATGCAAGATCACACCTCGTGGAGCATCAATGATCATGAGGAAGGTGAGGGATCAGCCCAGAACTACACAGCAGGACCTGGTCAATGACCTGAAGAGAGCTGGGACCACAGTCTCAAAGAAAACCATTAGTAACACACTACGCCGTCATGGATTAAAATCCTGCAGCTCACGCAAGGTCCCCCTGCTCAAGCCAGCGCATGTCCAGGCCTGTCTGAAGTTTGTCAATGACCATCTGGATGATCCAGAGGAGGAATTGGAGAAGGTCATGTGGTCTGATGAAACAAAAATAGAGCTTCTTGGTCTAAACTCCACTCGCCGTGTTTGGAGGAAGAAAGATGAGTACAACCCCAAGAACACCATCCCAACCGTGAAGCATGGAGGTGGAAACATCATTTTTTGGGGATGCTTTTCTGAAAAGGGGACAGGACGACTGCACCGGATTGAGGGGAGGATGGATGGGGCCATGTATCGCGAGATCTTGGCCAACAACCTCCTTCCCTCAGTAAGAGCATTGAAGATGGGTCGTGACTGGGTCTTCCAGCATGACAACAACTCGAAACACACAGACAGGGCAAGGTCTGTATGGAGGAGTGGGCCAAAATCCCTGCTGCAGTGTGTGCAAACCTGGTCAAGAACTACAGGAAACGTATGATCTCTGTAATTGCAAACAAAGGTTTCTGTACCAAATATTAAGTTCTGCTTTTCTCATGTTTCAAATACTTATGTCATGCAATAAAATGCAAATAATTACTTAAAAATCATACAATGTGATTTTCTGGATTTTTGTTTTAGATTCCGTCTCTCACAGTTGAAGTGTACCTATGATAAAAAAATTACAGACCTCTCCATGCTTTGTAAGTAGGAAAACCCACAAAATTGGCAGTGTATCAAAAACTTGTTCTCCCCACTGTATGTGACACAAACATGTTCCTATAAACCTGCATGTCCCTATAAACCTGCATGTCACTATAAACCAACATGTTCCTATAAACCTACATGTCCCAATAAACAAACAAATATGCCCCTATAAATCAACATGTCCCAAAAACCAACAAGTCCCTTTACACCAACATGCCTACAGAATCCAGTCACTGGCAATCCCCGCCACAACTCTTCTCTGCATGGTGATGGTTTAACAATGTGTTGGACAATGGGCCCTTAAGGAGGGCGAAGTGTAGCCACAATGACAGTGGAGATGAAAAGCGTATGACACCATGCATGGAATGAAAAGACAGGGAGAGAGGGAAAGGGAGGAGAAAAGAGAGAAAGCGCTTCAGCCTTATTCAATTAGCAGCGTAGGCCTAGGTAATTGCCACTACTCTGCCTAATTCCCATGTAAATTTGAGACAAGCGCTGCACTATTTTAATGCAATTTAGCTCCACTTTGACAGGCTGCCAGTACCACACGCATAAACAACACATACACGCACGCACGCACGCATGCACACACACACACACAAACACACACTCTCACACACACACACACACACACACACACACAAACACACACACACACACACGTGTGTTTGTGTGTGTCATGTTGACCTGTCAGGGACACCATAAATAAGAGAGGGATGAACTTATTATCCTTTTAAATATATTCAGAGAGAGAGAGAGAGAGAGAGAGAGGGCAACCAGTCAACGAACACCGTTGTAAATGTAACCCATATTTATGTTCATTTTTTTCTCCCTTTTTTTACTTTTACTATTTGCGCATAATATAACATTTGAAATGTCTTTATTATTTTGGAACTTTCATGAGTGTAATGTTTACTGTCCATTTATGTTTATTATCTATTTCACTTGCTTTGGCAATGTAAACATGTTTCCCATGCCAATAAAGGCCTTAAATTGAATCAAATTGAGAGAGAGAGGGAGGGAGGTAACAGAGAGAGGGAGGGTTGTTGCGGCGGTAGGGTGGAAAAGGGAGGAGTGTAAGTGTTGATGCCTTGATCAGATAAGGCCTGGGAGACAACAGTGGGACCTGCCTCTCTCTCTCTGTCCTGTGGGAATGTCTGTCCTGCCTCTTCCCTGCAGTACTACTGTCAGCACTCTCTCTCATGCATATCCACACACAAATAGACAAAGAAACATACACACACTGATAGAAACTTGACACAAATAACCTCTGTAACACAAAATAAACACAAAATGAAAATGTGTTCATAGAAGCAACTTGCTAACTTCAAATACATTATATAGTATATTCACTATGCTTTTTTGGAATATTCACTCTGCAAACTGAGCAAACAGTCTCTCTCAATTCAATTCAATTCAAGGGCTTTATTGGCATGGGAAACATGTGTTAACATTGCCAAAGCAAGTGAGGTAGATAATATCTAAAGTGAATATATAAAGTGAAATAAACAATAAAAATTAACCCTAAACATTACACATACAGAAGTTTCAAAACAATAAAGACATTACAAATGTCATATTATATATATATATATATATATATATATATATATATATATATATATATATGTATATATATATATATACAGTGTTTTAACAGTGTACAAATGGTAAAGGACACAAGATAAAATAAATAAGCATAAATATGGGTTGTATTTACAATGGTGTGTGTTCTTCACTGGTTGCCCTTTTCTCGTGGCAAAAGGTCACAAATCTTGCTGCTGCGATGGCACACTGTAGAATTTCACCCAGTAGATATGGGAGTTTTTCAAAATTGGATTTGTTTTCGAATTCTTTGTGGATCTGTGTAATCTGAGGGAAATATGTCTCTCTAATATGGTCATACATTGGGCAGGAGGTTAGGAAGTGAGAGACGGAATCTAAAACAAAAATCCAGAAAATCACATTGTATGATTTTTAAGTAATTAATTTGCATTTTATTGCATGACCCAAGTATTTGATACATCAGAAAAGCAGAACTTAATATTTGGTACAGAAACCTTTGCAATTACAGAGATCATACGTTTCCTGTAGTTCTTGACCAGGTTTGCACACACTGCAGCAGGGATTTTGGCCCACTCCTCCATACAGACCTTCTCCAGATCCTTCAGGTTTCGGGGCTGTCGCTGGGCTATTCGGACTTTCAGCTCCATCCAAATATTTTCTATTGGGTTCAGGTCTGGAGACTGGCTAGGCCACTCCAGGACCTTGAGATGCTTCTTACAGAGCCACTCCTTAGTTGCCCTGGCTGTGTGTTTCGGGTTGTTGTCATGCTGGAAGACCCAGCCACGACCCATCTTCAATGCTCTTACTGAGGGAAGGAGGTTGTTGGCCAAGATCCCGCGATACATAGCCCCATCCATCCTCCCCTCAACACGGTGCAGTCATCCTGTCACCTTCACAGCAAAGCATCCCCAAAGAATGATATTTACACCTCCATGCTTCACGGTTGGGATGGTGTTCTTGGGGTTGTATTCATCCTTCTTCTTCCTCCAAACACAGCGAGTGGAGTTTAGACCAAAACGCTCTATTTTTGTCTCATCAGACCACATGACCTTCTCCAATTCCTCCTCTGGATCATCCAGATGGTCATTGGCAAACTTCAGACAGGCCTGGACATGCACTGGCTTGAGCAGGGGGACCTTAATCCATGACGGCGTAGTGTGTTACTAATGGTTTTCTTTGATACTGTGGTCCCAGCTCTCTTCAGGTCATTGATCAGGTCCTGCGGTTCTGGGCTGATCCCTCACCTTCCTCATGATCATTTATGCCCCACGAGGTGAGATCTTGCATGGAGCCCCAGACCGAGGGTGATTGACCGTCATCTCTAACTTCTTCCATTTTCTAATAATTGCACCAACAGTTGTTGCCTTCTCACCAAGCTGCTTGCCTATTGTCCTGTAGCCCATCCCAGCCTTGTGCAGGTCTACAATTTTATCCCTGATGTCCTTACACAGCTCTCTGGTCTTGGCCATTGTGGAGAGATTGGAGTCTGTTTGATTGAGTGTGTGGACAGGTGTCTTTTATACAGGTAACAAGTTCAAACAGGAGAGCTTCTTAAGGAAAAGCTAACAGGTCTGTGAGAGCTGGAATTCTTACTGGTTGGTAGGTGATCAAATACTTACGTCATGCAATAAAATGCTAATTAATTTCTTATAAATCATACAATGTGATTTTCTGGATTTTTGTTTTAGATTCCGTCTCTCACAGTTGAAGAGTACCTATGATTACAATTACAGACCTCTACATGCTTTGTAAGTAGGAAAACCTGCAAAACCGGCAGTGTATCAAATACTTGTTCTCCCCATTATATATATATATATATATATATATATTTATATATATATATACTGTATATATGTTGAAGAGGGTGCTTCCCTTTCTCACGCCACAGCCCCGTGGAAAGAAATGTGTGTGTTTTTTGTCAATTTTAACCGCACACTTGTTGTTTGTGTACATGGATTTTATAATGTCGTATGTTTATTCCACAACACCACTTTCCATCAATTTGTACAGCAGATGTTGGTGAATTTCGTCAACAAATGATCAGGTATATATAATTAGCAAACATACATTAGTAATGGAAAGGAAACACAGACTCTTTGTTTAAGTATTGAAATACTCCTTTTCGTAATACAATTGTAGGCAGAAGTTGATACAGAATACAGTATAACAGTATATGATACTTTCTCCCCAAGTTCTGCAAAATGCCTAAAGACATCCTGTAACTCATATAGCCTCCCCAATCCCCTTTACATAACTTTCCCTAGCAACAACATTTTAATAAATCTAACCTCCCACTGACAGCAGGAACCAACCATCTTATCAGCAAGTAAAAACTCAGAAGTGGGTTTGACCGAAACTTGACATTTCATCACAAGTATAGAGTCATAACAATGTGAGCGAGTGTAAGCATCTTCTGACATGGGGCTGGTTTCATCAGGTCTGTGCCAGCCTTGTGTTCTCAGAAAACCAGACAACCACGGTGGGATCCAGATAGGAGGAGTCTGAATGTAGACGCCTTAATGTAGACGCCTTCTGATAGTGTCTGAAGGTCACAACACTCAGAACAGGTTTTAACACACACACAAAGGTCTCCTGAAGAGGAGACCTTACAATTTATAATAACATTATTTATTAACCCTTTAAAAGGTATAAGGCCTTGGTTTAACCATCTTCACAGACTCTGATGCCAAATTGAGTCAAATGCTTTTTTGAAATCAACAAAGCATGAGAAGACTTTGCCTTTGTTTCAGTTTATTTGTCTGTAATTTAGGGTGTGCAGGGTGAATACGTGGTCTGTCATATTTAATTTGGTAAAAAGCCAATTTGACATTTGCTCTGTACATTGCTTTCACTGAGGAAATGAATGAGTCTGCTGTTAATTATAATGCAGAGGATTTTCTGTTGCTGTTGACGCATATCCCACGGTAGTTCTTGGGGTCAAATTTCTATTCACTTTTGTGCATTAGGTGGATCAGTCCTTGGTTCCAACTATTGGGGACGATGCCAGAGCTAAGGGTAATGTTAAAGAGTTTAAGTATAGCCAATTGGAATTTTTTGTCTTTGTATTTTATCATTTCATTGAGGATACCATCAACATCACAGGCCTGTATTTTGTCCTGTAGTTCATTCAATGTAATTGGAGAATCTAGTGGGTTCTGGTCATCTTTAAAAAGCTGATTCTAAGATTTGTATTTGATCATGTATATGTTTTTGCTGTCTGTTCTTTGTTATAGGGCCAAAACGATTAGAGAAGTGATTTACCCATACATCTCCATTATCGATAGATAACTCTTCGAGTTGATGTTTGTCTGGTGTTTTCCAAGTCTACGGATTCTTCAGTTACATTGAGAGGATTTTTGACTTGCTGTTCCTTCTTTTTCCGTAGTGTATTTCTGTATTGTTTTAGTGATTCACCATAGTGATGGCGTAGACACAGGTTTTCTGGGTCCCTATGATTTTGGATAGGTCTCTTAATTTCTTTCTTAGGTTTTTGCTTTCTTCATCAAACCATTTGTCATTGTTGTTATTTTTTTTCTTCGATTTTATGTTTGAAATGTTTAGATTTTTAAATTTATTTTACCTTTATTTAACTAGGCAAGTCAGTTAAAACGTTTTTCAATGACGGCCTAGGAACAGTGGGTTAACAACTGCATTGTTCAGGGGTAGAACTACAGATTTTTACCTTGTCAGCTCAGGAATTTGATCTTGCAACCTTTTGGTTACAAATCCAATGCTCTAACCACTAGGCTACCTGCTGACCCGTTTGACAGGGAAGCTGATAGGGAAGCGTCAAATATACTGTTTCGATTTTTCTACTGCCAAGTTTACACCTTCACTATTACTGTGGAACGTTTTGTCCAGGAAGTTGTCTAAAAGGAATTGAATTTGTTGTTGCCTAATTGTTTTTTGGAAGGTTTCTACTCTACATTCCTTCCATCTATAGCATTTCTTAATATTATACAGTTTCTTTGGCTTTGATGCCTCATGATTGAGTATTCCTCTGTTTTTGCTGTGATCTTTGATCTGATAGGGGTGACAGTTGGCTCTCTCTCTCTCTCTTTCTGTCTCTCTGTCTATCTTTATTTCTTTCTCTCTCTCTCTATCTGCAGCATGGAAAGCATCTATTGATCTGTGACAGCTGATAGATTGTCCGCTTAGATTGTTTAATTAGTCAGCTAATTGGTCAGGATAATTAGCCATTTTAGGATATTGTCTGGGATGAATAATATTGGCCTCTGTCAAACACTCCCAATGGCCATGAACGCACAGAAACACACCTACACACTTGCTCAACCAAATGTCTCCTGAAAAATACACACACAACACACACACCCTCCATTCTGGGACAAAGTGTCAAGGACTATTGACACAACAGATCAGTGTTGTATTGCAAACAATAACCCAAACATCAAACACAGCAGGATAAAAAGGAGGAGGATGAAATGGGTCATGTTAAAAACTCAAGTAAAGCAAGAGAAAGGGTGGAAACAGGGTACACATGGAGAATGACGATGTGCACCCGTGTGTGTGTTCACCCGTGTGTGTGTTCACCCGGTGTGTGTGTGTGTGTGTGTGTGTGTGTGTGTGTGTGTGTGTGTGTGTGTGTGTGTGTGTGTGTGTGTGTGTGTGTGTGTTTGGACACACACACACACACACACACATACACACACACACACACACACACACACACACACACACACACACACACACACACACACACACGGGTGTCGGACTCCTCTAATCTCTGACCCTGTTTTCTCCTCCTCTTCTTCTCATTCATTCTTCACTCTGTTGCTGTTTTCACCCCCTCTTTGCTGTCCTTCTCTCCATGGCTACATTATACATACCTTGTCTTTATCTCGAAGTGGTTGCTATATCAAATCAAAATCAAATCAAATGTTATTTGTCACACGTGCCGAATACAACAGATGTAGATCTTACCATGAAATGCTTATTTACATGCCATTAGCTAAAAAGAGTTTTAAAAAAGTAAGAAAAATGTGCTAAATAAATGAAAGAAAAAATTGTAACACAATAAAATAACAATAATGTGGCTATGTACAAGGGGTACCGGTACCAAGTCAACACCGTTACCAGTACTTTGAATCAAATATAGATTTACAATAGACAATATTCCTCATCATGTTCAATGTGGAGTGTTTGAATGGAAATAATAATAAAAGATATGTCTCCCCTATCAAGATTCAATTAAATTAAAAAAAATGTTGTCCCTTCTTCTCCCCATATCTGACCTCCCTCTCTTTCTTCCCTTCTTCTCCCCATGTCTGGCCTCCCTCTCTTTCTTCCCTTCTTCTCCCCATATCTGGCCTCCCTCTCTTTCTTCCCTTCTTCTCCCCATGTCTGGCCTCCCTCTCTTTCTTCCCTTCTTCTCCCCATATCTGGCCTCCCTCTCTTTCTTCCCTTCTTCTCCCCATGTCTGGCCTCCCTCTCTTTCTTCCCTTCTTCTCCCCATGTCTGGCCTCCCTCTCTTTCTTCCCTTCTTCTCCCCATATCTGGCCTCCCTCTCTTCCGGTCCTTCTTCTACCCATGTCTGGCCTCCCTCTCTTTCTTCCCTTCTTCTCCCCATATCTGGCCTCCCTCTCTTTCTTCCCTTCTTCTCCCCATGTCTGGCCTCCCTCTCTTTCTTCCCTTTTTCTCCCCATATCTGGCCTCCCTCTCTTCCGTCCCTTCTTCTCCCCATGTCTGGCCTCCCTCTCTTTCTTCCCTTCTTCTCCCCATGTCTGGCCTCCCTCTCTTTCTTCCCTTCTTCTCCCCATGTCTGGCCTCCCTCTCTTTCTTCCCTTCTTCTCCCCATATCTGGCCTCCCTCTCTTTCTTCCCTTCTTCTACCCATGTCTGGCCTCCCTCTCTTCCGTCCCTTCTTCTCCCCATGTCTGGCCTCCCTCTCTTTTGTCCCTTCTTCTCCCCATGTCTGGCCTCCCTTTGAACATACAAGGACACTTTCTCTTTTCCTCTCCATTGTTCTTTTTCCCGTTAAAATATTTCTGTCACCTAGGGACGTGGCAGTGGAACACAGACACACACGCACATACATGCACACACACACGCACGCACACACGCACACATGCACACACACACATGCACACACACGCAGCAAGCGCTCTGAAGCATGGTTCTAGATTGATTCCCTTCTTGTATCTGCTAAATAACTTACCATTGATTTTTCACAGAAGAAGAGAGAGGAGGTGGAGGTTAGAGGAGAAAGGGGAAGTGTAGAGTGTATTCAACAATGGCAATATCCAACACTGGACCAAACATAGGAGGGACAGAGCCAGAAGCTGGGCACAGCTCAGAGTTGAGTAAGGCTGTGTTTAGACAGGTAGCCCAATTCTATCACTTTTTTCACTAATTGGTATTTTTTACCAATCAGATCAGCTCTGAAAAATATTTAATATGATTCGTCAACAGACCAACTAGCAGAAAAATATTATACTTGGACGGCCTGTGTAAGCAAAGCCTTAGAGGGGTAAGGTTGAACTGGATTGAATTGGAATAGAGTGGCTGGACTGAGATTGGCTGGGATGGACTGGCATGGACTTGTCTGGGCTGGGATGGACTGAGATGGGCTGGGATGGACTGAGATGGGCTGGGATGAGCTGGCATGGACTTGTATGGGCTGGGATGGACTGAGATGTGCTGGGATGAGTTGGCATGGACTTGTATGGGCTGGGATGGACTGAGATGGGCTGGGATGGACTGAGATGGGCTGGGATGAGTTGGCATGGACTTGTATTGGCTGGAATGGACTGAGATGGGCTGGGATGACCAGCATGGACTTGTATGGGCTGGGAGGGACTTGTATGGGCTGGGATGGACTGAGATGGGCTGGGATGGATAGATATGGGCTGGGATGAGCTGACATGGACTTGTATGGGCTGGGATGGACTGAGATAGGCTGGGATGAGCTGGCATGGACTTGCATGGGCTGGGATGGACTGAGATGGGCTGGGATGAGCTGGCATGGACTTGCATGGGCTGGGATGGACTGAGATGGGCTGGGATGGACTGAGATGGGCTGGGATAGACTGAGATGGGCTGGGATGGACTGAGATGGACTGGGATGGGCTGAGATGGACTGGGATGGGCTGAGATGGACAAAGAAGGGCTGGGATGGACTTAGATGGGCTGGAATGGACTGAGATGGGCTGGGATGGACTGACATGGGCTGGATGGACTGAGATGGGCTGGAATGTGCTGGGATGGACTGAGATTGGCTGGAATGTGCTGTGATGGACTGAGATGGGCTGGGATGTGCTGGGATGGACTTGTATGGGCTGGGATGGACTGAGATGGGCTGTGATGGACTGAGATGGGCTGGAATGAGTTGGCATGGATTTGTATGGGCTGGGACGGACTGACATGGGCTGGGATGGACTGACATGGGCTGGGATAGACTGAGATTGGCTGGGATAAGCTGGCATGGACTGAGATTGGCTGGAATGTGCTATGATGGACTGAGATGGGCTGGAATGAGTTGGCAAGGACTTGTATGGGCTGGGATGGACTGAGATGGGCTGGGATGGATTGAGATGGGCTGGGATATACTGAGATTGGCTGGGATGAGCTGGCATGGACTTGTATGGGCTGGGATGGACTGAGATGGGCTGGGATGAGTTGGCATGGACTTGTATGGGCTGGGATGGACTGAGATGGGCTGGGATGGACTGAGATGGGCTGGGATGGACTGAGATGGGCTGGGATGAGCTGGCATGGACTTGTATGGGCTGGGATGGACTGAGATGGACTGGGATGGACTGAGATGAACTGGGATGGGTTGAGATGGACTGGGATGGGCTGAGATGGACAAATATGGGCTGGGATGAACTGAGATGGGCTGGGATGGACTGAGATGGGCTGGGATGGACTGAGGTGGACTGGGATGAGTTGCCATGGACTTGTATGGGCTGGGATGGACTGAGATGGGCTGGGATAGACTGAGATGGGCTGGGATGGACTGAGATGGGCTGGGATGGACTGAGATGGACTGTGATGGACTGAGATGGGCTGGAATGCGTTGGCAAGGACTTGTATGGGCTGGGATGGACTGAGATGGGCTGGGATGGATTGAGATGGGCTGGGATATACTGAGATTGGCTGGGATGAGCTGGCATGGACTTGTATGGGCTGGGATGGACTGAGATGGGCTGGGATGAGTTGGCATGGACTTGTATGGGCTGGGATGGACTGAGATGGGCTGGGATGGACTGAGATGGGCTGGGATGGACTGAGATGGGCTGGGATGAGCTGGCATGGACTTGTATGGGCTGGGATGGACTGAGATGGACTGGGATGGACTGAGATGAACTGGGATGGGTTGAGATGGACTGGGATGGGCTGAGATGGACAAATATGGGCTGGGATGAACTGAGATGGGCTGGGATGGACTGAGATGGGCTGGGATGGACTGAGGTGGACTGGGATGAGTTGCCATGGACTTGTATGGGCTGGGATGGACTGAGATGGGCTGGGATAGACTGAGATGGGCTGGGATGGACTGAGATGGGCTGGGATGAGCTGGCATGGACTTGTATGGGCTGGGATGGACTGAGATGGGCTGGGATGGACTGAGATGGGCTGGGATGAGCTGGCATGGACTTGTATGGGCTGGGATGGACTGAGATGGGCTGGGATGGACTGAGATGGACTGGGATGGGATGATATGGACTGGGATGGGGTGAGATGGACTGAGATGGGCTGGGATGGACTGAGATGGGCTGGGATGAACTGGCATGGACTTGTATGGGCTGGGATTGACTGAGATGGGCTGGGATGGACTGAGATGGGCTGGGATGAGCTGGCATGGACTTGTATGGGCTGGGATGGACTGAGATGGACAAATATGGGCTGGGATGAACTGAGATGGGCTGGGATGGACTGAGATGGGCTGGGATGGACTGAGGTGGACTGGGATGAGTTGCCATGGACTTGTATGGGCTGGGATGGACTGAGATGGGCTGGGATGAGCTGGCATGGACTTGTATGGGCTGGGATGGACTGAGATGGGCTGGGATGGACTGAGATGGGCTGGGATGAGCTGGCATGGACTTGTATGGGCTGGGATGGACTGAGATGGGCTGGGATGGACTGAGATGGACTGGGATGGGATGATATGGACTGGGATGGGGTGAGATGGACTGAGATGGGCTGGGATGGACTGAGATGGGCTGGGATGAACTGGCATGGACTTGTATGGGCTGGGATTGACTGAGATGGGCTGGGATGGACTGAGATGGGCTGGGATGAGCTGGAATGGACTTGTATGGGCTGGGATGGACTGAGATGGACTGATATGGGCTGGGATGAGCTGGCATGGACTTGTATGGGCTGGGATGGATTGAGATGGGCTGGGATGGACTGAGATGGGCTGGGATGGACTGAGATGGACTGGGATTGGCTGAGATGGACTGGGATGGGCTGAGATGGGCTGAGATTGACTGGGATGGGTTGAGATGGACTGGGATGGTCTGAGATGGACTGAGATGGACTGGGATGGGCTGAGATGGGCTGGGATGGGCTGAGATGGACTGGGATGGGCTGAGATGGACTGGGATCAGCTGAGATGGACTGGGATGAACTAAGATGTACTAGGGATGGGCTGAGATGGACTGGGATTGACTGGGATGGACTAGGATGGACTGGGATGGGCTGGGATGAGCTAGACTAATGTTTTCTCTTGAATTCCAAATGCATCTTCTAATTGAGATCCCATCTAGGAGTTTAGGGGGATTTCCCATTGACAGATTTAATCTGTCTCTCCCAGCCCCGTGCCCCTGTCCCATCCCCCAGCCCCCTGTCCCAATCTTAGCCCCTGCCCCAGCCTAAGCCATGGCTCCAGCCTCAGCCTCAGCCAAGGCCCCAATCCCAGCCCTAGCCCCACCCATGGCCCACGGCCCCTGCCCCTTCCCCAGCCCCAGGGGAGACAGTTGTGGGCCCATAGAGGGATCAGAGGCTAATTGGATAAATCACAGTGAAAAACATTTAAAATCCAGAATCAATACTTGCCTCTTTAATGCTTTTCCTGAGGACGTGCTTCCCCCTCTTTCTACTGACCCTCCCTAGCCTCTGTAGATGGGCCACGGGATCCATGGGGGTAAATGAGGGAAGGGGAACTCAGGGACAACCTGGAGAGGGCCCTAGGGGGTGCTACACTTGAACAGTGTGCAGTGATGTTCCTACTAAGACTGATCTGAGCTTACATACTCTAACAGTGCTCAGTTAGACATAGCTGTGTTTGTATTGTGGAGAATGGCTCAACGTGATCACACAAAGACTAGAGGTGAGAAAAGGAAGAGTTTCCCACAGTAACATATCCCTTCGTCATCCCAACTGTTTACACCTGCTGTTAGACATCAGTGCTGTTCAGGGTCAGGACAGGCTATGAGTTTGTTTCAGTTATTATGTGGTGTGTTTATAGATATACAGTAAGTACCACTATAACTATTTACAGAAAATAACACCCTATCTTTCTCTCTTCCTTTCACAGCTCCTTTGTTTATCTTTAGAATACAGCATCTATTGTCAGTTACATTAAAAAGCCATTTGCTGCTGAGCCCCGGAGCTCTCTGTGTTCTTCAGTCCCATTCTGCCCCCAACCTTCCTGCCCACACCTGATTGTTTTCCACTGGATCTTGTCGACACTAAAGCCTTCACTATAGCAAAGCACAGGCCTGGCTCACATATCTATACCAAAGAAATAGAACAGGGAACATACAAACGTATGTTTGTGTTTGTTCTAATTGATGCCAGGACTGTCTGTCTGTCTGTCTGTCTGTCTGTCTGTCTGTCTGTCTGTCTGTCTGTCTGTCTGTAAGGGACATTTTTGGGGTCATTGTTGCCTTTGACACAGTTACATTTAGTCAAAAACAGGAAGCTAAGCTTGACCCTGGTGTGTGTGTGTGTGTGTGTGTGTGTGTGTGTGTGTGTGTGTGTGTGTGTGTGTGTGTGTGTGTGTGTGTGTGTGTGTGTGTGTGTGTGTGTGTGTGTGTGTGTGTGTGTGTGCATAAGTGGAGCCTCCTCAGAGGAGGAAGGGGAGGACCATCTTCCTCAGTGAATAAGAAAAAGGAAATATTGAAACATTCAAAAAGTTATCCTTTTTAGATAAAACTATACTAAATACACTCACGTCACCAAATAATTTACTAAAACACACTGTTTTGCAATGAATGTCTACAGTAGCCTCAACAGCACTCTGTAGGGTAGCACCATTGTGCAGCCGTAGGACAGATAGTTTCCTTCCTCCTCTGAGTACATTGACTTCAATAAAAAATCTAGGAGGCTCATGGTTCTCACCCCCTTCCATTGGCGTACACAGTACTTATGATAGCTTCCGGAGGACTTCCTCCAACCTATCAGAGCTCTTGCAGCATGAACTGACATATTGTCCACCCAATCAAAGAATCTGAGAATCTAGTAGTAAAGCATAAACTGCAGCTAGCTAGCACTGCAGTGCATAAAATGTGTTGAGTAGTTGACTCAAAGAGAGAGAAAGACAATAGTTGAACAGTTTTGTACAAAATAATTTATTAAAAAATTAAAGAGAAACAAGAGAGCGAGAAAGAGAGAGCTTCGCGGTCCGTTGCTGTTGTTCTGGGATTGATTTGCACTTTTCGCACCAAATTGCGTTCATCTCTAGGAGACAGAATGAGTCTCCTTCCTGAGTGGTATGACGGCTATGTGGTCCATGGTGTTTATACTTGAATACTATTGCTTGTACAGATGAACATGGTACCTTCAGGTATTTGGAAATTGCTCCAAAGGATGAACCAAACTTGTGGAGGTCTACAATTTTTTTTCTTAGGTCTTGGCTGATTTCTTTTGATTTTCCCATGATGTCAAGCAAAGAGGCACTGCGTTTGAAGGTAGGCCTTCAAATACATCCACAGGTACACCTCCAATTGACTCAAATTATGTCAATTAGCCTATCAGAAGCTTCTAAAGCCATGACAGGGGCGGGGCGGCAGGGTAGCCTAGTGGTTAGAGCGTTGGACTAGTAACCGGAAGGTTGCGAGTTCAAACCCCCGAGCTGACATGGTACAAATCTGTCGTTCTGCCCCTGAACAGGCAGTTAACCCACTGTTCCCAGGCCGTCATTGAAAATAAGAATTTGTTCTTAACTGACTTGCCTGGTTAAATAAAGGTAAAAATAAAAAAAACATATTTTTCTGGAATTTTCCAAGCTGTTTAAAAGGCACAGTCATCTTAGTGTGTTTAAACTTCTGACCCACTGGAATTGTGATACAGTGAATTATAAGTGAAATAATCTGTATGTAAACAATTATTGGATAAATGACTTGTGTCACGCACATAGTAGATGTCCTAACCGACTTGCCAAAACTATAGTTTGTTAACCAGGAATTTGTGGAGTGGTTGAAAAACGAGTTTTAATGACTCCATCCTAATTGTATGTAAACGTCCGACTTCAACTGTACATATGAGATGAGTTACGCAAGACATGTAAACATTATTAAAGTGTCATTATTAAAGTGACTAGTGATCAATTTATTAAAGTGGCCAATGATTTCAAGTCTGTATGTAGGTAGCAGCCTCTCTGTTTTAGTGATGTCTGTTTAACAGTCTGATGGCCTTCAGATAGAAGCTGTTTTTCAGTCTCTCGGTCCCAGCTTTGATGCACCTGTACTTACCTCGCCTTCTGGATGGTAGCAGGGTGAACAGACAGTGGCTCGGGTGGTTGTTGTTGATGATCTTTTTTTCCTTTTGGGCCTTTCTGTGACATTGGGTGCTGTAGGTGTCCTGGAGGGCAGGTAGTTTGCCCCCAGTGATGCATTGTGCAGACCGCACCACCCTCTGGAGAGCCCTGCAGTTGTGGGCGGAGCAGAGTTTTGGGCAAGGAGGTGATACAGCCCTACAGGATGCTCTCAATTGTGCATCTGAAAAAGTTTGTGAGGGTTTTAGGTTAATGATGAGCTTTGAGGGTAATATGGTGTTGAATGCTGAGCTTTAGTCAATGAATAGCATTATTACATAGATATTCCTCTTGTCCATATGGTATAGGGCAGTGTGATGGCGATTGCATCGTCTGTGGACCTATTAGGGCGGTAAGCGAATTTAAGTGGGTCTAGGTTGACATGTAAGGTGGAGGTGATATGATCCTTGACTAGTCTCTCAAAGCAGAAGTGAGTGCATTGGGCGGTAGTCATTTAGTTCAGTTATCTTTGCCTTCTTGGGTACAGGAACAATGGTTGCCATCTTGAAGCATGTGGCGACAGCAGACTGGGATAGGGAGAGATTGAGGTTGTCCGTAAACACATCAGCCAGCTGGTCTTTGCATGCTCTGAGGACGTCTGGGCCGGCAGCCTTGTGAGGGTTAACATGTTTAAATGTCTTACGTCGGCCATGGAGAAGGAGAGCCCACAGTCCTTGGTAGCGGGCCGCGTCGGTGGCACTGTATTATCCTCAAAGTGGGCAAAAGAAGGTGTTTAGTTTGTCGGGAAGCAAGACGTCGATGTCCATGACGTGTCTGTGGTTTTCCTTTTGTAGTTGTCTGTAGGTTTGGCTTGGAAAAAGGTGAGAGGAGGAGAGCGCATATATGCAAAAAGGAATTTTACAATAAGCAAAGTGATCATGTGTGTGGTTGCTATGGAAGTGAACTGTGTTTGCAGGTGATCAAGGGTGTATTCGTTCCGCCGATTCTGTTGAAGAACAGAAGCAAACGAAATGCAATGGGGGTAAACATACCTGAAATTGTTTGCTACTGTTTGAACTAATAATTGCACAATAGATCAGCTAGATGCAGGCAAGAGTGGGCAAGTGGTATTGAATGTGTCACTGTCACCTTGATTACTCACATTTTTCTATCGACTTGTGTGCACCTACGTACGTAAACTTTAATTCGTGGGCTAGGTTGTAGGAACCTCATGATGGGTAAAGGAAAAATTAGAGTATCATGTAGCAGCCTAAACCTATTGATGTTACATTGACCTGGGTGAATGGAATATTAATGACAGTCATTCAATACGCTGTAACAGAAATAAGGCATGCTCATAAAAAATATATTCTCCTTCATCTTAAACGGCACAACCGCCACTGGTGTGCATGCTTGTGTGTGTGCGCAAGTGTGTGTGTTTAGGATTAATTACTGAAGGACATGTCTTATGTCAGGTGTTTGTCCTGATCTGTGACCTGGTGAACAGGCCAGTCACACACCAAGAGAATGTTAGGAACATGTTGAGAGTCCCAGCATCAACAGGTACTTGCCAAATGTCACAATGCACCAGCGAGAGTTACTGTTCATCACAATATTTCATGTAACTGTGGTGGGAGTGCAAGGAAATTCACCACTTAACATTTCTGAAGTATTAAGTTAAATATTTTCTCTCCCTATCCCCTCCTCATCTCTCTCTCTTTTTCCTTTCTCTCCCCTCCTCTCTCCCCCTCCTCTCTATTTCCCCTTTCCCTACCCCCCTCTCTCTATCCCTCGCTCCCTCCCTCTTTCTCCTTTTGTTTTTCTCCATCACCCTCCCTCCCCTCCACAATCTCTCATCCCCCCCCCCACTCACCCCCCCCCCCCCCATCTCCTCTCTCTCTCTCCCCCTCCCCAATTGAAAGGGCTTTATTGGCATGGGAAACATATGTTTACATTAACAATGCAAGTGAAATAGACAGAGAATAAGTACAAAGGGGAAATAAATTAACATAAATATGGGTTGTATTTACAATGGTGTTTGTTCTTCACTGTTTGCCCTTTTCTTGTGCAACAAGTCACATATATTGCTGCTGTGATGGCACACTGAGGTATTTCACCCAACAGATAAACTCCCTTATCAAAATTGGATTTGTTTTGTGATTCTTTATGGGTCCGTGTAATCTGAGGGAAATACAGAACCAGTCAAAAGTTTGGATACAGCCACTCATTCAAGGATTTTTCTTCATTTGTACAATTTTCTACATTGTAGAATAATAGTGAAAATCAAAACTATGAAATAACACATTAAATCATTTAGTAACCTATAATGTGTTAAACTAATACATTTTATATTTTTGATTCTTTAAAGTAGCCACCGGATTTGCACACTTTTGGCATTCTCTCAACAGGCTTCACCTGGAATGCTTTTCCAACAGTCTTGAAGGAGTTCCCACATGTGCTAAGCACTTGTTTGCTCTTTTTCCTTCACTCTGCTGTCCAACTCATCCCAAACCATCTCAATTTGGTTCAGGTCGGGTGATTGTGGAGGCCAGGTCATCTGATGCAGCACTCCATCACTCTCCTTGGTCAAATAACCCTTACACAGCCCGGAGGTGTGTTGGGTCATTGTCCTGTTGGAAAACAAATGATAGTTCCACTAAGCCCAAACCAGATGGGATGGTGTATCGCTGCAGAATGCTGTGGTAGCCATGCTGGTTAAATGTGCCTTGAGTCCTAAATAAATCACAGACAATGTCACCAGCAAAGCAACCCCACACCATTACACCACTCCCTCCATTCTTCACAGTGGGAACCACATATGCAGCGATCATTCGTTCACCTACTCTGCATCTCACAAAGACACGGCAGTTGGAACCAAAAATCAACAATTTGGACTCATCAGACGAAACGACAGATTTCCACAGTTCTAATGTCTATTGCTTGTGTTTCTTGGCTCAAACAAGTCTCTTCTTCTTAGTGTATTTTAGTAGTGGTTTCTTTCCAGCAATTCGACCATGAAGGCATGATTCTGGCAGTCTCCTCTGAACAGTCGATATTGACAAGTCTCTGTTACTTGAACTAATTCTGGGTCATCCTTTCCTGTGGCGGTCCTCATGAGACCTAGTTTCATCAGAGCTTGATGGTTTTTGTGACTGCACTTGAAGAAAGTTTAAAAATTCTTAAAATGTTCTGCATTGACTGACCTTCATGTCATAAAGTAATGATAGACGGTCTTTTCTCTTTGCTTATTTGAGCTGTTCGTGCCATAATATGGGCTTGGTCTTTTACCAAATAATCTTCTGAAAATCACCCCTACCCTGCCCTACCCTGTCACATGATACCAAGATGGTATAGCAGTGGAGACGTGTTTTGTTCGTGTCTCGTGTACTTTTGTATTTTTCGTATTTTTTTGTATATATTTCAATTTTATTTTCAATCTCTTTTTGATTTTTAATTTGATTATACCTTCCGGTAACATACCTCACCCAATGTGATACGGTCTCGCTATTATTTTAAATTTTAGAACACATTCAAGAACCTCCAGAAGCTAACCAGCTAATTAGCTATTCAGTCACTGTTAGCTGCTGCTAGCAGCTTTTACCTTCTGCACAGATACCAGCCCAGTTCTTAGCCTGGATAATACTCGCCAGTCTACTAGTGTCGGACTGTCTCTCCACAACAACGTCGGATTCCTGCCGTAATCCCTGGACCACTACTTCTGATCTTCACAGCTAGCTTGCAGCTAGCTAGCTCACAGAGTGCAGCTAGCTAGCTCACCGTGGCACCCAGTACCGAAGCTATCCCTGAGGCCCACCTCCCGGCCTACTCAGCTGTTCACCCGAACCCTACTCATACACGGCTAGAGCCCGATACTCCACCGGATCCTTGCTGTAAACTCTGGACCTTGGCACCGGATCACCGCTGCTACTGATTGGCTATAGTGGCTAACGCCACTGCCACGAAGCTAGCACCAGTTAGCCGTGAGCCAGGCGCATCTCCTGGCCAGCAAACTAAATTCTACAATACCTCTTCCACCATCTGGCTTGGATTCTCTGTTGACACGGCGCCCCGCCGCACCACCACGACTGGTCTGCCGACGAATACTCCATCCGCTGTGCCTTCAACCGGCCTCCAGCGGAGGGCTACTAACTTTAAACGCCCTGTCGCCTTCTAACATTGTGGCGGGTTCCCTGTTCCCTCAAGTGCTGCCCCCTGGACACTATGATCACTTGGCTACATAGCTGATGCCTGCTGGACTGTCCATTAATCACGGTACTCCATTCTGTTTATTTATTTTTTATCTGTCGGCCCCAGCCGCGAACTCAGGCTCTGTGTGTAGTTAATCCGACCCTCTCTGCGTAGTCATCGGCATTTTACCTGCTGTTGTTGTGTTCGCTGATTAGCTGTTGTTGTCTCACCTGTTGTTTTAGCTAGCTCTCCCAATCAACACCTGCGATTACTTTATGCCTCGCTGTATGCCTCTCTCAAATGTCAATATGCCTTGTATACTGTTGTTCAGGTTAGTTATCATTGTTTTAGTTTACAATGGAGCCCCTAGTTCCACTCTTCATACCTCTGATACCTCCTTTGTCCCACCTCCCACACATGCGGTGACCTCACCCATTACAACCAGCATGTCCATAGATACAACCTCTCTTATCATCACCCAGTGCCTGGGCTTACCTCCGCTGTCCCCGCACCCCACCATACCCCTGTCTGTGCATTATGCCCTGAATATATTCTACCATGCCCAGAAATCTTCTCCTTTTATTCTTTGTCCCCAACGCTCTAGGCGACCAGTTTTGATAGCCTTTAGCCGCACCCTCATACTACTCCTCCTCTGTTCTGCGGGTGATGTGGAGGTAAACCCAGGCACTGCATGTCCCCAAACACCCTCATTTGTAGCCTTGGTTTCATGCATGTCAAAATCAGAAGCCTCCTCCCTAAGTTTATTTTACTCACTGCTTTAGCACACTCTGCCAACCCTGATGTCCTTGCCGTGTCTGAATCCTGGCTTAGGGAGGCCATCAAAAATTCTGAGATTTCCATACCCAACTATAAAATTTTCCGGCAAGATAGAACTGCCAAAGGGGGAGGAGTTGCAGTCTACTGCAGAGATAGCCTGCAAAGTAATGTCATACTTTCCAGGTCCATACCCAAACAGTTCGAACTACTAATTTTAAAAATTACTCTCTTCAGAAATGTCTCTCACTGTTGCCGCCTGCTACCGACCCCCCTCAACTCCCAGCTGTGCCCTGGACAGCATTTGTGAATTGATCGCCCCCCATCTAGCTTCAGAGTTTGTTCTGTTAGGTGACCTAAACTGGGATATGCTTAACACCCCGGCAGTCCTACAATCTAAGCTAGATGCCCTCAATCTCACACAAATCATCAAGGAACCCACCAGGTACAACCCTAAATCTGGGCACCCTCATAGACGTTATCCTGACCAACTGGCCCTCCAAATACACCTCCGCTGTCTTCAACCAGGATCTCAGCGATCACTACCTCATTGCCTGTATCCTCTACGGGTCCGCAGTCAAACGACCACCCCTCATCACTGTCAAACGCTCCCTAAAATACTTCTGCGAGCAGGCCTTTCTAATCGACGTGGCCCGGGTATCCTGGAAGGATTTTGACCTCATCCCGTCTGTTGAGGGTGCCTGGTCATTCTTTAAAAGTAACTTCCTCACCATCTTAGATAAGCATGCTCCATTCTAAAAATGCAGAACTAAGAACAGATATAGCCCTTGGTTCACTCCAGACCTGACTGCCCTCGACCAGCACAAAACATCCTGTGACGGACTGTAATAGCATCGAATAGCCCCCCCGATATGCAACTGTTCAGGGAAGTCAGGAACCAATACACGGAGTCAGTCAGCAGAAATTTGCATCCTGTAGCTCTATCTCCAAAAAGTTTTGGGACACTGTAAAGTCCATGGAGAACAAGAGCACCTCCTCCCAGCTGCCCACTGCACTGAGGCTAGGTAACACGGTCACCACTGATAAATCCATGATAATCTGAAACTTCAACAAGCATTTCTCAACGGTTGGCCATGCCTTCCTCCTGGCTACTCCAACCGCGGTCAACAGCTCCGCCCCCCCACCCCCCCCCCCCCCGCAGCTACTCGCCCAAGCCTCCCCAGCTTCTCCTTTACCCAAATCCAGATAGCAGATGTTCTGAAAGAGCTGCAAAACCCGGACCCGTACAAATCAGCTGGGCTTGACAATCTGGAACCTTTCTGAAACTATCCGCCGCCATTGTCGCAACCCCTATTACCAGCCTGTTCAACCTCTCTTTCATATCGTCTGAGATCCCCAAGGATTGGAAAGCTGCCGCAGTCATCCCCCTCTTCAAAGGGGGAGACACCCTAGACCCAAACTGTTACAGACCTATATCCATCCTGCCCTCTCTATCTAAGGTCTTCGAAAGCCAAGTCAACAAACAGATCAATGACCATCTCGAATCCCACCGTACCTTCTCCGTTGTGCAATCTGGTTTCCGAGCCGGTCACGGGTGCACCTCAGCCACGCTCAAGGTACTAAACGATATCATAACCGCCATCGATAAAAGACAGTACTGTGCAGCCGTCTTCATCGACCTGGCCAAGGCTTTCGACTCTGTCAATCACCATATTCTTATCGGCAGACTCAGTAGCCTCGGTTTTTCTAATGACTGCCTTGCCTCGTTCACCAACTACTTTGCAGACAGAGTTCAGTGTGTCAAATCGGAGGGCATGTTGTCCGGTCCTCTGTCAGTCTCTATGGGGGAGCCACAGGGTTCAATTCTCGGGCCGACTCTTTTCAGTGATGTTGCTCTTGCTGCGGGCGATTCCCTGATCCAACTCTACGCAGACGACACCATTCTGTATACTTCTGGCCCTTCCTTGGACACTGTGCTATCTAACTTCCAAACGAGCTTCAATGCCATACAACACTCCTTCCGTGGCCTCCAACTGCTCTTAAACGCTAGTAAAACCAAATGCATGCTTTTCAACCGTTTGCTGCCTGCACCCGCACCCCCGAATAGCATCACCGCCCTGGATGGTTCCGACCTAGAATATGTGGACATCTATAAGTACCTAGGTGTTTGGCTAGACTGTAAACTCTCTTTCCAGACTCATATCAAACATCTCCAATCTAAAATCAAATCTAGAGTCGGCTTTCTATTCCGCAACAAAGCCTCCTTCACTCACGCCGCCAAACTTACCCTAGTAAAACTGACTATCCTACCGATCCTCGACTTCGGCGATGTCATCTACAAAATAGCTTCCAATACTCTGGATGCAGTTTATCACAGTGCCATCCGTTTTGTTACTAAAGCACCTTATACCACCCACCACTGCGACCTGTATGCTCTAGTCGGCTGGCCCTCGCTACATATTCGTCGCCAGACCCACTGGCTCCAGGTCATCTACAAGACCATGCTAGGTAAAGCTCCGCCTTATCTCAGTTCACTGGTCACGATTGCAACACCCACCCATAGCACGCGCTCCAGCAGGTGTATCTCACTGATCATCCCTAAAGCCAACACCTTATTTGGCCGCCTTTCCTTCCAGTTCTCTGCTGCCTGTGACTGGAACGAATTGCAAAAATCGCTGAAGTTGGAGACTTTTATCTCCCTCACCAACTTTAAACATCTGCTATCTGAGCAGCTAACCGATCGCTGCAGCTGTACATAGTCCATCGGTAAATAGCCCACCCAATTTACCTACCTCATCCCCATACTGTTTTTATTTATTTACTTTTCTGCTCTTTTGCACACCAGTATCTCTACCAGCACATGACCATCTGATCATTTATCACTCCAGTGTTAATCTGCAAAATTGTAATTATTCGCCTACCTCCTCATGCCTTTTGCACACAATGTATATAGACTCTACTGTGTAATTGACTTGTTTATTGTTTACTCCATGTGTAACTCTGTGTTGTTGTCTGTTCACACTGCTATGCTTTATCTTGGCCAGGTCGCAGTTGTAAATGAGAACTTGTTCTCAACTAGCCTACCTGGTTAAATAAAGGTGAAATATATTTATTTTTTAAACAACACAACTGATTGGCGAAAACACAATAAGAAGGAAATTAATTCCACAAATGAACTTTTAGGGGCCCCTGGGCACATTCCTGGTTGACTGGGGTGCTGGCGGTGAAAGTCGGTGATGAGGGCCGGGTCCAGGATGTCTTTAATGGGAACCCCTGCCACGTGGTCGATCCCTCAGGGGTCGTCTCATCGTGTATGCTGGCTGACCGTCGATGACATGGGGGATGGGCCTAGAAAGAGAAGACAAAGGACTGTGAGTCAAGGGCTTAATTTTGGACACATGAAAAGTAGGGTGAACACGGAGGGTACGGGGTAACAGTAGGTGAAGAGCAGTGAGACTAAGGGCTCTAGAAATGGGGAAAGGACCAATGAAACGGGAGGGAAGTTTGCTGGATTCCGCCCAGAGGGGCAGGTCCCGTGTGGACAACCATACCCTCTGCCCGACCCAATAGCGGGGAGCCAGAGTCCAAAGCTTATCGACGATACCTGGAGGTGGTCTAGAGAAGAGCCGCCCGAGCTCTTTTCCAGGTACGCCGAAAGTGGCGGAAGGACATCTGGGCTGAGGGTATGGTGACCTCAACTTCTTCCTCTGGGAAGAGCAGAGGCTGATACCTCATGCAGGCACCAGAAACGTTGTTGGAGGAAAGCCAGGGTATGACGAGCCCCAGGATTACAGGTATGCCTAGAGTAGTCAGCCCCTTCCAGGACCTGAGGCCAGTCGGAATCAGGAACGAACATCCGGTTAGGTGGGCCCCCCCGGCTGGGAATTTTGTGACTTGCATAGGAGAGCTTCAATACACCAAACAACCGAAGCCGCCAAACATGAGGCAGGGAGGATGGTCTCAGATTCAGAGGGAGTGGCAGTGGAATTGTATAGATGGGAGAGAGGTTCCGGCTTCACGTTTTTGAACCCTGGGCAGTAGGAGATGGTGAAATTGAACCTGGCAAATAACAAGGCTCAACGAGCTTGCCATGGGTTGAGGTACTTGGCAGTGTGGCGGTTTTCTAAATTCGTATGGTCAGTCCATACCAAAAATGGATGTTCCGCCCCTTCCAGCCAGTGCCTCCACAGCTATCTTAACCACTAGGAGTTCCCGGTTCTCAATGTCATAGTTCTTTTTAAAATGTTATTTAACTAGGCAAGTCAGTTTCAATGATGGCCTAGGAAAAGTGGGTTAACTGCCTGTTCAGGGGCAGAACGACAGATTTGTATCTTGTCAGCTCTGAGATTTGACCTTGCAACCTTCCGGTTACTAGTCCAACGCTCTAACCACTAGGCTACCCTGCCGCCCCATAGCTCTTCGCCTCATGGTTGAGATGATGTGACATGAAGGCACAGGGATGAAGCTTCTGGTCCTGGACGGATCGCTTGGAAAGGACGGCCCTTAGTCCCACATCGGAAACGTCTACCTCTCTATGTTCGACAGGTCCTTCAGTGCTTCCTGGAAAATCAACTGATGAGTCGGGTCCAGATGAATGAGGACGGAGGCAGTAGTGAATCGCTGCTTTAGATCCCCAAAAGCCTTGTCCGCTGCTGGTGACCATGTGAATGGTACCTTGGGAGAGGTGAGTGCAGAGAGGGGGGCCACCAGGTTGCTGTAGCCCCGAAGGAATCGGCAGTAGAAATTAGCAAACCCCAGAAACCGTTGTACCTGAAACCTGGACGTGGGCTGGGGCCAATCCACCACCGCTATCACCTTTTCTGGATTCATCTGAACATTCTCTTCAGCGATGATGTGTCCCAGAAAGGAGATAGTGGAGCGGTGGAAGTCAGACTTCTCAGCTTTTACAAACAACTGATTTTCCAGGAAGCACTTAAGGACCTGTTGAACATGGAGAATGTGTTCCTGTGCAGAACGAGAGAAAACCATGATGTCGTCGATGTAAACAAAAACAAAATGATTCAACATGTCCCGGAGCACATCGTTGACCAGGGCCTGGAAGACAGCGGGTGCATTGATGAGTCCAAACGGCATGACCAGGAACTGATAGTGTCCACTGGCAGTGTTGAAAGCAATCTTCCACTCGTCTCCTTCGCGTATCCGCACAAGTTGGTAGCCGTTCAGAAGGTCCAGTTTGGAAAAGATGGTAGTCCCTTGAAGAGGTTTGAAAGCCGAGGAAAGGAGTGGTAGAGGGTACTGATTGTTGATCGTAATGTCATTGAGGCTCCGGTAATCAATGCATGGACGCAGGGTCTTGTCCTTCTTCCCCACAAAGAAGAATTCTGCGCCAGCAGGAGAGGCAGAAGGATAAATGCTCCCAACAGCCAGAGAGTCCTCGATGTACTCCTCCATAGCCTTGGACTCAGGACGAGGCAGGGAATATAGCCGGTCTCGAGGTGGTGTGGTGCCCGGGAGGAGGTAAATAGCACAATCATAAGGATGATGTGCAGCCAGGGAGGTAGCACGAGCCTTGCTGAAAACCTCCAGGACGTCATGGTACTCCGCGGGAACGGAAGAGAGAGGCAGACATTCCGGGGAAGGCTGCGCTGCCTTCAGGCAATGTGAATGGCAGAACGGGCTCCAACCCAGGATTGAACCTGTGGTCCAGTCAATATTGGGGTTGTGTTTCTGGAGCCAAGGAAATCCCAAAACAATAGGTATGTGCGGAGACTAAATGAGGAGAAGCTGTATTGAATCTGTGGTTTCCAGATACCGCTTATTAACTTGTTATGGCTGCATTCCCGATATCGGGATAAGTGTCATCAACAACCGCTGAATAGCATAGCGCTACATACAATAAATATTACTATATATATTTATATTCATGAAATCACAAGTGCAATATAGGAAAACACAGTTTAGCCTTTTGTTAATCCACCTGTCGTGTCAGATTTTGAAATTATGCTTTACAACAAAAGCAATCCAAGCGTTGTGTAAGTTTATCGATCGCACGATAAAACATTAAGTACACTTAGCATCTGGCAGCTCGGTCAGTTTTCACTCACGAGACTCCCAGTTACACAACAAATGTTCCTTTTGTTCCATAAAGATTATTTTTAGATCCAAAATACCTCCGTTTGTTTGTCGCGTTATGTTCAGAAATCCAAAGGAAAGAGCGGTCACGACAACACAGCTGGCCATTTACAATGGGCACCCTTTCATCCAAGCTACTCAATACTGCCCCTGCAGCCATAAAAAGTTCAAACGTGAGAGCACGTTTTTTATTGTTTATCTCCGGTAAAGACAATAACGATTCTCCGTCTTAAATTGTATCGTTTATTTACGTGTTAGGGTACCTGAGGTTGGATTATTATTAATGTTGTTTGACTTGTTTGGAGAAGTTTGTAGGTAACATTTGGGATTCATTTTGTATGCATTTTTAAGGAGGGAAACCGGTGGATTATTGAATGAAGCGCGCCAGCTAAACTGAGTTTTTGGGGATATAAAGAAGAACTTTATCAAACAAAAGGACCATTTCTGATGTAGCTGGGACCTTTTGGAGTGCCAACAGAAGAAGATCTTCAAAGGTAAGGCATTTATTCTATCGCTATTTCTGACTTTCGTGGCGCACCTGCCTGGTTGAAAAAGTTTTTTCATGCTTTTGTATGCGGGGCGCTGTCCTCAGATAATCGCATGGTATGCTTTCACTTTAAAGCCCTTTTGAAATCTGACACAGCGGCTGAATTAACAAGAAGTTAGGCATTATTTGGATATGACACATGTATTTTCATGAATGTTAAATATTTATATTTCTGTCATTTGAATTTCGTGCAATGCAATTTCATTGAGTGTTGTCGAGGTGGGTCGATAGTGCCAGAAAGGTTAATGAAACTGTGCTGTGCGTGACTCTTCCAATGTAGCGGCAGTCTAGTGCCCTGGCACACATGCGAAGAGGAGTTGAGTCAATGAGTACCCAGAGAGATTTAGACTGGTCTCCCCACAGCAAGATCACATAAAAAGGAGTTTGGTAATGGGTATTAGAGGGTTCCCAGTCAGGCTCACCAGTGTACTTGTACCTACTAAGGATTCAGGTCTCTTCACTGGGTAGGTGGCTATGTAATGCCCCACAGCACCACAATACAGACAACTGGAGCTTGGAGCTTAACCTGCGTGAACTTTCCCTAGTCTATAATCTAATTCTTTCCAGTTGCATAGGTTCTGGTGTATCCAACTCACCCGTCGTCGATGATTCTTGAGGGAGCTCAGGTGGCCTTAGATCCTCTCTGAAAAACAGCCTTCGGGGACTTCCGGATTCCTTCGGAGGTGAGCGAGCCGCAGCGGACGGACGAGTGTGACCTAGGCCAGACCTTCTCTCACTCCTGCGTTCCCATAGACGTCCATCAATCCTAATGGTGAGGGCGATGAGGGAATCGAGGTTCACCGGTAACTCCTGAGTGGCAAGCTCATCTTTCATCACCGAATAGGGAATCCGGATTCCAGGCACTCTCGGCAACCAACATGTGAAAGTCTACAGTGTAGTCTGCCACACTACGGGAGTCTTGACGTAATTCAAGTCGTATCCAGGCTGCCTCTATCCCGGATACCGGACAATCGAAAACCTTGCTCACCTCTGCCATGAAGTCTTCCAGATCACAACAAATAGCAAATTGCTCCCAAACTGCCATAGCCCAGGAGAGCGCCCTTCCCGACATTAGCATAATCATATACACTATCTTTGACCAGTCCGAAGGGACCTAAGATGTCTGCAGCTCAAAAATGAGGGAGCACTGAGAAATGAATCCCCAGCAGGTTCCAGGATCCCCGGAATATCGCTCCGGAGGTGGTATGCGGGGTTCTCGGGTTGCCGGGATTGTACAAACCCACCACTAATAGTAAAAAGATTACTGGGTGGTTGGGGGGTCTCAGAGGTGGCGGACTGCCTATGAGCTAACTCCCTGATTTGCTCTGTAATAGCCTTGAACCCTTGGTCGTGGCATTCCATCAGCCCTTCCAAAATCTCCAGCAGTAGGTCCTCATGCCTCCCAATGGTGGCTCCCTGCAGGTAGACAGCGTGGCGGAGCTGGTCCAAGTCTTCTGGGTCTGTCATGGCCAGTTTGTACTATATGGGCACAGGGTGAGACCCAGATGCAGACACGAGAGGTAGATGGTCGAGTTTGATATTTATTATAATCCAAGGGTCAGGCAGCAGAATGGTCGTGGACAGGCAAAATATCATAAACAAGGTCAGAATCCAGGAGGTACATAGCGGCAGGCAGGCTCGAGGTCAGGGCAGACAGTATGGTCAGGCAGGCGGGTTCAGAGTCAAGGCAGTCAAGGGTCAAATCCGGGAGAACTAGCAACAGAGAGATAAGAAAAAGCAGGCACACGGAAAAACACACTTGCTGACTTAACAAGACAAGCCCAACTGGCAACAGACAAAAAGGGAACACCGGATTAAATACCCATGGACTAACGGAGAAAACAGGTGACACCTGGAGGTGGGTGGAGACTATGTTATTTCATAGTTTTGATCTCATCACTTTTATTATGCAATGTAGAAAATAGTAAAATTAAGAAAAACCTTTGAATGAGTAGGTGTGTCCAAACGTTTAACTGGTACTGCATATGTCTCTAACATGGTCATACATTTGGCAGGAGGTTAGGAAGTGAAGCTCAATTTCCACCTCATTTTGTGGGCAGTGTACACATTGCCTGTTTTCTCTTGAGAGCCAGGTCTGCCTACAACAAGGCTATGCTCACTGAGTCTGTTCATAGTCAAAGCTTTCCTTAATTTTGGGTCAGTCACAGTGGTCAGGTATTCTGCCACTGTGTACTTTCTGTTTAGAGCCAAAAAGCATTCTAATTTGCTCAGTTTTTTTGTTAATTCTTTCCAATGTGTTAAGCAATGATTGTTTTGTTTTCCCATGATTTGGTTGGGTCTATATGTGTTTCTGTATTGTCTCGCTCTCTCTCTTTCTCTCTCTCACTTTTCTCTCTCTCTGTCCTTTCTCTCTCCCCTCTCCTCTCTGCCTCTCTCACTCCTCCTGCTCCTCACTATCCCACCATCTCTCTCTCTTTCCAACACTTCTCCCCCTCCTCTCTCTTATTACCTCCCCTGCTTTCTCTCCCCCTCCTACCTCTATCTCCCCCTCCTCTCTCTCTTTCTCTCTCCCCCTCTCTCTGCCAGTAATGGTCTGACAGGGGAAGTGGGTCATTATGCCATGTCCCTTCTGCCCAAGTGTGTTAAATCTGACACTCTGTTTTCATTGGAGAGTGCTTTGGCTGTACCCTCTCTCTCCTTCACTTCATCCCTCTATCACTCTATCCCTCTCTCTCTTTCTCTCTGTCCCCTCCCTCTCTTTCTCTCTCCTCCGTTCCCACTCCTTCCTTCTCCTGTTTTCTTTTGCTCCCTTGACCTCTCTCAATGCCAAGATATACACTCTCTTTCATTCTGTAGCTTTCAGATTCCACAACCTGAAGTCTGTTTCTCTCTCTCACCTAGACAGCCATGTCACTGTCATTAACAGTGTCTGTGTTTGTCTGATGAAGTTACATAGTAGTTACACATTTTAAAGAAATCTGAAATTAGAAGAGTGAGAGTGGGAGTGAGAAAGATAGATATTTCTGTGGGAAAATTCATATGGGTCTGTTCAGACTGGCACATTGCCCGAGTGTCTGGACTCAGAGTAACACACACATGCACACGAACACATACACACCAAACACACACACACACACACTTTTACAGGTACATTTTTTCTCTTGTTTTCACTTTTTGATTTCGAGGTTGGTTCTGTTTTAAGTGTGGACGCACATTGATTGGAATCATCCTCGTTGGTCAGGATGTGTTGCACCTGTCTCCTCATTAATCAGTTGTTAGCTTCACCTGTGCTTAAAGCAGCAGAGCCAATGCTCCAGTTGACATGAGAGCTACTGGAAGTGCTTGACAGCTGGGAAAACAAAGCCTTTTATCTTTTTTATTTATTTTTTTATATATTTTTTTATTTTACCTTTATTTAACCAGGTAGGCAAGTTGAGAACAAGTTCTCATTTACAATTGCGACCTGGCCAAGATAAAGCAAAGCAGTTCGACAGATACAACAACACAGAGTTACACATGGAGTAAAACAAACATACAGTCAATAATAAAGTATAAACAAGTCTATATACAATGTGAGCAAATGAGGTGAGAAGGGAGGTAAAGGCAAAAAAAAAAGGCCTTGGTGGCAAGGTAAATACAATATAGCAAGTAAAACACTGGAATGGTAGTTTTGCAATGGAAGAATGTGCAAAGTAGAAATAAAAATAATGGGGTGCAAAGGAGCAAAATAAATAAATAAATTAAATACAGTTGGGAAAGAGGTAGTTGATAGGGCTAAATTATATGTGGGCTATGTACAGGTGCAGTAATCTGTGAGCTGCTCTGACAGTTGGTGCTTAAAGCTAGTGAGGGAGATAAGTGTTTCCAGTTTCAGAGATTTTTGTAGTTCGTTCCAGTCATTGGCAGCAGAGAACTGGAAAGAGAGGCGGCCAAAGAAAGAATTGGTTTTGGGGGTGACTAGAGAGATATACCTGCTGGAGCGTGTGCTACAGGTGGGAGATGCTATGGTGACCAGCAAGCTGAGATAAGGGGGGACTTTACCTAGCAGGGTCTTGTAGATGACATGGAGCCAGTGGGTTTGGCGACGAGTATGAAGCGAGGGCCAGCCAACGAGAGCGTACAGGTCGCAATGGTGGGTAGTGTATGGGGCTTTGGTGACAAAACGGATTGCACTGTGATAGACTGCATCCAGTTTGTTGAGTAGGGTATTGGAGGCTATTTTGTAAATTACATCGCCAAAGTCGAGGATTGGTAGGATGGTCAGTTTTACAAGGGTATGTTTGGCAGCATGAGTGAAGGATGCTTTGTTGCGAAATAGGAAGCCAATTCTAGATTTAACTTTGGATTGGAGATGTTTGATATGGGTCTGGAAGGAGAGTTTACAGTCTAACCAGACACCTAAGTATTTGTAGTTGTCCACGTATTCTAAGTCAGAGCCGTCCAGAGTAGTGATGTTGGACAGGCGGGTAGGTGCAGGTAGTGATCGGTTGAAGAGCATGCATTTAGTTTTACTTGTATTTAAGAGCAGTTGGAGGCCACGGAAGGAGAGTTGTATGGCATTGAAGCTTGCCTGGAGGGTTGTTAACACAGTGTCCAAAGAAGGGCCGGAAGTATACAGAATGGTGTCGTCTGCGTAGAGGTGGATCAGAGACTCACCAGCAGCAAGAGCGACCTCATTGATGTATACAGAGAAGAGAGTCGGTCCAAGAATTGAACCCTGTGGCACCCCCATAGAGACTGCCAGAGGTCCGGACAACAGACCCTCAGATTTGACACACTGAACTCTATCAGAGAAGTAGTTGGTGAACCAGGCGAGGCAATCATTTGAGAAACCAAGGCTGTTGAGTCTGCCGATGAGGATGTGGTGATTGACAGAGTCGAAAGCCTTGGCCAGATCAATAAATACGGCTGCACAGTAATGTTTCTTATCGATGGCGGTTAAGATATCGTTTAGGACCTTGAGCGTGGCTGAGGTGCACCCATGACCAGCTCTGAAACCAGATTGCATAGCAGAGAAGGTATGGTGAGATTCAAAATGGTCGGTAATCTGTTTGTTGACTTGGCTTTCGAAGACCTTAGAAAGGCATGGTAGGATAGATATAGGTCTCTAGCAGTTTGGGTCAAGAGTGTCCCCCCCTTTGAAGAGGGGGATGACCGCAGCTGCTTTCCAATCTTTGGGAATCTCAGACGACACAAAAGAGAGGTTGAACAGGCTAGTAATAGGGGTGGCAACAATTTCGGCAGATAATTTTAGAAAGAAAGGGTCCAGATTGTCTAGCCCGGCTGATTTGTAGGGGTCCAGATTTTGCAGCTCTTTCAGAACATCAGCTGAATGGATTTGGGAGAAGGAGAAATGGGGAAGGCTTGGGCGAGTTGCTGTTGGGGGTGCAGTGCTGTTGACAGGGGTAGGAGTAGCCAGGTGGAAAGCATGGCCAGCAGTAGAAAAATGCTTATTGAAATTTTCAATTATGGTGGATTTATCAGTGGTGACAGTGTTTCCTATCTTCAGTGCAGTGGGCAGCTGGGAGGAGGTGTTCTTATTCTCCATGGACTTTACAGTGTCCCAGAACTTTTTTGAGTTAGTGTTGCAAGAAGCAAATTTCTGCTTGAAAAAGCTAGCCTTGGCTTTTCTAACTGCCTGTGTATAATGGTTTCTAGCTTCCCTGAACAGCTGCATATCACGGGGGCTGTTCGATGCTAATGCAGAACGCCATAGGACGTTTTTGTGTTGATTAAGGGCAGTCAGGTCTGGGGAGAACCAAGGGCTATATCTGTTCCTGGTTCTAAATTTCTTGAATGGGGCATGTTTATTTAAGATGGTTAGGAAGGCATTTAAAAAAAATATCCAGGCATCCTCTACTGACGGGATGAGGTCAATATCCTTCCAGGATACCCCGGCCAGGTCGATTAGAAAGGCCTGCTCGCTGAAGTGTTTCAGGGAGCGTTTTACAGTGATGAGAGGAGGTCGTTTGACCGCTGACCCATTACGGATGCAGGCAATGAGGCAGTGATCGCTGAGATCTTGGTTGAAGACAGCAGAGGTGTATTTAGAGGGGAAGTTGGTTAGGATGATATCTATGAGGGTGCCCGTGTTTAAGGCTTTGGGGAGGTACCTGGTAGGTTCATTGATAATTTGTGTGAGATTGAGGGCATCAAGTTTAGATTGTAGGATGGCTGGGGTGTTAAGCATGTTCCAGTTTAGGTCGCCTAGCAGCACGAGCTCTGAAGATAGATGGGGGGCAATCAGTTCACATATGGTGTCCAGAGCACAGCTGGGGGCAGAGGGTGGTCTATAGCAGGCGGCAACGGTGAGAGACTTGTTTTTAGAAAGGTGGATTTTTAAAAGTAGAAGTTCAAATTGTTTGGGTACAGACCTGGATAGTAGGACAGAACTCTGCAGGCTATCTTTGCAGTAAATTGCAACACCGCCCCCTTTGGCAGTTCTATCTTGTCTGAAAATGTTGTAGTTTGGAATTAAAATGTCTGAATTTTTGGTGGTCTTCCTAAGCCAGGATTCAGACACAGCTAGAACATCCGGGTTGGCAGAGTGTGCTAAAGCAGTGAATAGAACAAACTTAGGGAGGAGGCTTCTAATGTTAACATGCATGAAACCAAGGCTATTACGGTTACAGAAGTCGTCAAAAGAGAGCGCCTGGGGAATAGGAGTGGAGCTAGGCACTGCAGGGCCTGGATTCACCTCTACATCTTGTCTTCTTCCCTTTGGTTAGCTCCACCTTCTTTTTGAACCCCATATTAGAAAATGGGTTTCTATTTCAGTTTGGCTTTTTGGGGCAAATTTTGCTCGACACCCACGGTGGGTGTCTTTTAGGAACCCGTTTCTTGTTGCTAGCCAGATTACAGTGGTCACCCCCATGAGTGTCTTTGAGAACCCCTCCTAAAGCTCCTTTGTTTCATTTTGGTGCTTGTCTGTGACTTATCTGTTGGTCTTAGTGGGAACATAACACACGCACATAAACAAACACCACTGTTCAAAAGTTTGGAGTCATGTAGAAATGTACTTGTTTTTGAAAGAACATCTATTTTTTTGTCTACTAAAATAACATAAAATTTATCAGAAATACAGTGTAGACATTGTTAATGTTGTAAATTGATATTGTAGCTGGAAACGTGGAATATCTACATGGGCGTACAGAGGCCCATTACCAACAACCATCACTACTGTGTTCCAATGGCACGTTGTGTTAGCTAATCCAAGTTTATCATTTTAAAAGGCTAATTGATCATTAGAAAAACCCTTTTACAATTACGTTAGAACAGCTGAAAATTGCTGTGCTGATTAAAGAAGCGATACAACTGGCCTTCGTTAGACTAGTTAAGTATCTGGAGCATCAGCATTTGTGGGTTCGATTACAGGCTCAAAATGGCCAGAAACAAATAACTTTCTTCTGAAACTCGTCAGTCTATTCTTGTTCTGAGAAATGAAGGAAATTCCATGTGAGAAATTGGCAAGAAACTGAAGATCTCGTACAACGCTGTGTACTACTCCCTTCAAAGAATTGGCTCTAACTAGAATAGAAAGAGGAGTGGGAGGCCCCGGTGCATAACTGAGCAAAAGGACAAGTACATTCGAGTGTGTAGTTAGAGAAACAGAAGCTTCAAGTCCTCAACTGGCAGCTTCATTAAATAGCACCCGCAAAACACCAGTCTCAACATCAACAGTGAAGAGGCGACTCCAATTTGAATAATTCAACTAAACTTAGATCTAATCACCAATGGTAAGTAAAGGAGGGGGATTAAAAACAAGAAATCTGGTTCAAGAGAAAGAAAGAGGGTTCTCCAACGTTCTCCAATGAGGAACTTCAGCTAAAAGAGCTAAGAACAGTACTTCCCTAAACTCTCATTCTACCACTAACTTCCACTTTTATTTGGAGTTTATTTTGTTGTTAAGGTACAGGTCCACAACTGGGGAGCTTCTGAAAACAATGTCCAAGTGTTCAACCCTCTTTCAGCTGGACAATTGGCAGTTTCTGAAGAGATCTGTGTTGAAAAACATTTACCCAGGTAACAGTCCAGTCTAGTTGTGCATTGTGGGAGAAATGTGTCTATGTACATTTATGCATAGGGCCTATAGTGCATGCGTGTTCATGATTCTCTGTGTTTCAATGTGTGCAGAATTCTCAATTCATTTTGTGTCCTGATGATTGCTATGTGAAAAGCTCTTCTCTCCAAACACCTGTCTGTCTGACTGTCTTGTTTGCATTCCCACACCATGCAAATTACTGTTAACTGTTCTGTCTCATTTATTACATGAGAGCCATGGGGAAGCGGTTAGGGTTGGTTCTGTAGAAGGAGACAAACCCCGTTTCCATAGTGATCAGTGTCTTAGCTCTGACCCTCAGGCCCAGCTTTAACAGAGCTTTTTAACCCACTCTCTCCTTCAGTATGTTAGGGGTACCAGGTTTCTCTCTGCTGCGTGACAAGACTTGCATGTTTTTAATAGACAGGTTGAATTACTATCCAAATGTAGGCTCAGGCCCTAACTTAGACTTGGATGGGCACACACACTATGCATGTCTGTCTGTCTGTCTGTCTGTCTGTGGCTCTCTGAACTGAACATCCAGGCCCTGTTTTGGTTCTAATGACAGCTGGTCAAACAATAAGAGGATAACAACTCTTCTTATGAATGAGCAGGCATGAAGCTAGGCCTTCAGCATTCTTACTCTCCTGTCCCCTGCCAATCACACATACACTCATGCACGCACACATGCACACACACGCACACACACACACACACACACACACACACACACACACACACACACACACACACACACACACACACACACACGCACACATACACACGTGCGCACACATGTGAGCACACACGCAATCCTCCTCCATTACAAATCATCTATTAGACGCCCTCCACTCCAATGGCTGTTAATCATATTATCTGGAATCCCTTGCACTTAAATCCATAACTGCTGTGTGTATTAATCGCAGGGAAAATCTCGTTATCAAGTCTATATTAATTAAAGCCATCTGCTGCCGATGGGGTGAGACTGAGGATAAAAGGTTGTGTGGGTGTGTTATAGGATGGGGATAGATAGAGGCATAGGGTAATGGATGTAACAAGCTTGACTTTTTATGTCTGGAGGAGTTATTTGTGTGTATGTTTTGTTAGATAGTTAGAGATCGAAAGAGATGGTTGGAAGAGAGAGATATTATTTCTATGTTGGTGTTCAGAACACTTTGCGGCCCCTCTATCTGCCAATAGAAAAATGTTTTATCCGGGATGAATTCTTCATTGATTGGCTACCTTGATTCCTGTGTGAAATTGACTCATGTTACACAGACAAAGGTGAACCTCAGGACAACCCTCCATTAGTTTCTACCTGCATCATGTGTTATTATCGCCACGTGTTCTAATCCTTGTCGTTAGAGCTACGCAGGCATTCATAACCTCCCTCTGTGACAGCCACACCCTAGGCCTGTTTCACAACAATCCTCTTTGGCTACTGATAACTCTCCCATCTGTCTAAGCTGTCAGTTAGCCTCTTAACACACACACACACACACACACACACACACACACACACACACACACACACACAGATAGAAGGCGGATGAAGTTTTCCATTGTATTGTCTTCCACCTTCCTTCCACCACACGTGAAGTGTTTGACTGGCCTCATGTGAATGTGCAAGTGAACCACCCTTTTTCATCAAGGGCTAGCCCTAGAGTATGGAGACAAAAAACGCCATGTGGAGTTCAAAACAGAATAATATTGAACTCAGCAATATTCAAAAAAGGAAACGCTGTTATGTTTTAATATGCTGCTTTTCCGGAAGTACCTTATTGCTTGGAGGCAGGAAGATGCAGAGAGTGAGAGGTGGATCGAGAGAGAGCGAGAGTGTGAAAGAAAAGAGAAAATGAAGAACAGAACACTGTACTGTATATAGCCTAGCATCCCAGATCTATCCATCTCTACCCTCTCTCTTTTGACACCCCTCCCTTCTTCTCACCCTTCCTTCATGTTTTCAACTTCAAGGCAGCAAAAACATGTCAGTGTGCCTGGGGGCGTAATCTTGGGCGGCCGATGCTTCACTCTGACACACACACACATGCACGCACGCACGTACACACGCACACACACACACACACACACACACACACACTGAATGACAGCTGATCAGGGGAACCTGCCAAATGCCCTATTCTCCTCCTTTCTCTCCCTCTCTCCTCTCAACACTCATCTCATTTATCCATTATTATTATTTTCTTTTTTCCTGTTCTTGTCTTTTGCGTCAGGCAGTGAAGCAGCCACCTGCGCTATGCTCTGGCTCAGTTAGTTGAACTGTCGCCTTGGGGGCCTCACCTGAGAATGCTGACAGCTGCCTGAATAATATTCCCTCCTCTCCCTCGACTGATGGGCCAATGCTGGAATGGTGGAGGGGGGGTGGTATCCACTAATAGATACAATCCCCCTATTTTGTCTTTCAAAGAAACATAGGGAATGTAGGAGGAGGAAGCGGAGGATGTTGGAGGGGGGGCCTTCTAAGACTTCGGGGAGGTAGGAAGCAGACACAGATCAGTGTAGGAGTTTTGATCACGTTTTAGTTTGTGTGAATAAGAGAGCAGTGGTATGTTAGACCTGACCCTACAGTGGATGACTTCCTTATTGAACAACACAGAAGTTGGAGAAGTAAAGAATGAAAATTAATGGCATTTTCCACAAAACAGAAATGCACAAGTACATCACTTCATGATGTTTTTTTCCAAACACATTGTGAAATGACAGAGACTCTGTGGTCTGACCACAATGTTCACTGTATGTTCTGTGAGAACTGCTGCTGTCCAAGCAATGACTGATAGAGAAGCTTGGAGCTTGACAGACTGTGGGACGTTTGATTGGGTAAGAGGTAGTAAATCCCAGTCTCTGCTTTTCAGAGGAAACTATTGACACTTCAGACCACTGAGAAACAAGGGAGGAGGAAAATGAAGATGATGATGATAATGAAAGACAGAGGAGAAGATGAAGGAGAAGAGGAGGACTTGATATGGTGAGAGGGTGATATGGTGAGAGCTTTGTGTTGAGATTGTTTCTGTATTTAATAGGTAAAGCATTTCTGTCTCCTGATTGGCTGTCCTGCCCTTGACCCCTGACCCTGACACCTCAGCCACAGACGGGCAGGGCTCCACTGCTCACGCTCAGAAATAGATCTGTCAGATTTCACAGGCCTGCGTTGCTGTCCCCTCCCTGTCCCTCCCTGTCCCAGACAAGAGCCCCTCTGTCTCGCTGTGTTTACTCAGGAGAGGGCCCCCACAGCTTACACACCAGCTCTTTCGCTCTCTCTCTCCCTCTCTCTCTCTCTTGCTTTCTTTATCTCGCTCTTTATCAATTCAATTCAATTCAATTGAGTTTATTGACATGGCAAGTTCATTATTACTTACATTGTTAAAGTATACATATTGAAAACTAAAAATAAAATAAAAAATATATTAATATATAAAATATATATATATATATTTATATACAAATAAATGGTGGGACCAACAGCAATAATAATAGTAGTAGTGGACATGGGATTACCATTAACAACAACTACAACAACAATATTAATGAGAACAACAATACATTAAAGCAATGGTAGTAGACCAGTGTCAACATGACTGAGAAGACACATGACATGGTATGAAAGACAAAACAAAACAAGATGGGAAATATTATCAACATTACTTTGCACTTTTCACTGGCTGTCCCTCAGGTTGTGGCAGGAGGACACATATTTGGCTGCCAAAACTGCACAATTTGGCTTTTCACCCAAGAAATATTTGATTTTTTCTTCATCTTTTATAGGTTCAATTTTTTTGTATTGAATTATAATTTTGGGAAATAAATATTCTCTTAGGTCTGAGTATTTGTCACAGTGTAATAGGAAATGCAGCTCTGTCTCTTCCTCTCCCCTGGAGTAGAGTGAGCACAGCCTGTCCTCTCTGGGCAGCCAGGTTTGTCTGTGACGACCGGTCTCTATAGCCAGACTGTCCTCTCTGGGCAGCCAGGTTTGTCTGTGACGACCGGTCTCTATAGCCAGACTGTGCTCACTGAGTCTGTACCTAGTCAATGTTTTCCCCAGTTTTCTATCAGTCACAGTGGTCAGATAGTCTGCCACCATGTACTGTCTGTTTAGAGCCAAATAACATTGAAGTTTACTTTGATTTGTTGTGTTTTTCCAATAGGTGATATACAGTATTTTTCTTTTTGTGATGATTTGATTGGGCCAGGTTTTCTGAGTGCTGTCCTGAGGCTCTATGGGGTTGGTTTGGGTTGGTGAACTGAGCCTCAGAACCAGCTGGCTGAGGGGACTCTTCTCTTTTTTCATCTCTTGACATTGTAGAGCTGTGTGATGGAATGTTTTGGGGTCACTTGTTTTTAGATGGTTATAAAATTTGGCTCTTTTTTCTATTCGAATGAGGAGGGAGTATTGGCCCAATTCAGCTCTACATGTGTTATTTAGAGTTTTTCTTTGCACTTGCAATACAGTCTTTCAAAACTCTGCATGCAATATTTCGATTGGATGTTTGTCCCATTTGGTAAATTCATTATTAGAGATTGGACCCCATACTTCACTGCCATGTAGAGCAATTGGTTCTATAACTGATTGAAAAAGTTTGAGCCAGATTCTAATTGGAATTTCGATTTTGATGTTCCTTTTAATGGCATAGAATGCTCTTCTTGCTTTGTCTCTCAGCTCATTCACAGCCACGTGAAAGCTACCTGTGTTGCTGATATTTAGTCCTAGATATGTGTAGTTTTTGGTGTGTTCTAATAGAACTGTGTCCAAATACAATTTATATTTGTCATCCTTATTTCCGGACCTTTTTTGGAATATCATTATATTTGTTTTTTTTAGGTTAACGGTCAGAACCCAGGTCTGACAGAACCTGTGGTTAACGGTCAGAGCCCAGATCTGACAGAACCTGTGGTTAACGGTCAGAGCCCAGGTCCGACAGAACCTGTGAAGACGATCTAGGTGCTGCTGTAACCCCTCTTTAGTGGGAGACAGCAGCACCAGGTCAGCTGCGTACAGCAGACACTTGATTTCAGTGTTGTGTAGGGTGATACCAGGTGCTGCCGATTCTTCTAATGTTGTTGCCAATTCATTAATGTAGATGTTAAATAGTGTTGGACTTATTGGGCAGCCCTGTTTCACTCCCCGTCCCTGAGAGAAGAAGTCTGTTTGCTTGTTGCCAATTTTAACTGCACATTTGTTTTTAGTGTACATTGATTTAATAACATCATATGTTTTCCCTCCAATACCACTTTCTATTAGTTTATAAAAAAAGACCTTCGTGCCAAATTGAATCAAATGCTTTCTTGAAATCTACAAAACACGAGTAGATTTTGCCTTTGTTTTGGTTTACTTGTTTATCAATTAGAGTGTGGAGGGTGTAAATGTGGTCTGTTGTACGATCATATTTTGGAAATCCAATCTGCCTTCTGCTCAGGACGTTGTGATCGTCAAGGAAATTATGTAGTCTGCTATTTATAACACTGCAGAGAATTTTCCCCAAGTTGCTATTAATGCAAATTCCTCTGTAATTATTTGGGTCAAATTTGTCTCAATTTTTATAGATTGGTGTGATCAATCCCTGGTTCCAAATATCGGGGAAAATACCTGCAGTGAGGATAATGTTGAAGAGTTTGAGTATAGCCAATTTGAATTTGTGGTCTGTATATTTGATAATTTCATTTAAAATACCATCAGCACCACAGGCCTTTTTGGGTTGGAGAGTGCGTAGTTTTTCCAATAATTCTTCTTCTGTAATTGGGGTATCCACAGGATTCTGAAAGTCTTTGACTGCTGATTCAAGGATTTGTCATTTTTCTTGTATATCTTTTTGTTCTGGGCTCTTTGTTATATTGCTGTAGAGGTTTGCAAAGTGATTTCTACACATATCCCCATTTTGGATAGCCAAATCTCATGATGAGGTTTGTTTAATTTATTCCAATTCGTGGTTGGGTTCTGCTCTTCTCAGATTCACTGTGATTTTACTGTGGTCTGAGAGAGGTGTTAGTGGGCTGACTGTGAAGGCTCTGAGAGACTCTGGGTTTAGGTCAGTGAGGAAGTAGCCTACAGTGGTGCTGCCAAGGGGTGAGCTGTAGGTGTACCCACCAAAAGAGTCCCCTCTCAGCCTACCATTGACTATGTACAGACCCAGTGTTCCACAGAGCTGTAGGTGTACCCACCAAAAGAGTCCCCTCTCAGCCTACCATTGACTATGTACAGACCCAGTGTTCCACAGAGCTGTAGGTGTACCCACCAAAAGAGTCCCCTCTCAGCCTACCATTGACTATGTACAGACCCAGTGTTCCACAGAGCTGTAGGTGTACCCACCAAAAGAGTCCCTTCTCAGCCTACCATTGACTATGTACAGACCCAGTGTTCCACAGAGCTGTAGGTGTACCTACCAAAAGAGTCCCCTCTCAGCCTACCATTGACTATGTACAGACCCAGTGTTCCACAGAGCTTCACGAGCTGTACTCCGTTTTTGTTTTTCACTTTGTCATAGTTGTCTCTGTGGGGGTATGTGGGGAGGGAAAGGTTGTTGCTTCCTGGTAGGTGTTTATCCCCATGACTGTTAATAGTGTGTAGTTCTTCTGTTGTTCTAGCATTCAGGTCTCCACAGACCAGTACGTTGCCTTGGGCCTGAAAGTGACTAATTTCCCCCTCTAGAATGGAGAAACTCTCTTCATTGAAGTAGGGAGACTCTGATGGGGGAATGCATGTGGCACAGAGGAAGACGTTTTTATCTGTCAAGATAGTCTCCTTGTTGATTTTTAACCATATAAAGAATTCTCCTGTTTTGATCAATTCGATTGAATTAATTAGTTCAGATTTATACCATATTAGCATTCCCCCTGAGTCTCTGCCCTGTTTGATTCCTTTTAATTTAGTGGATGGTATGATTATCTCCCTATAACCTAGTGGACAGCCAGTGGAAACATCACATCATCTTTCTCTCTTTCTCTCTTTCTCTCTTTCTCTCTCTCTCTTTCTCTCTCTCGCTCTCTTTCTCTCTTTCTCTTTCTCTCTCTCTATTTCTCTCTCTCGCTCTCTTTCTCTCTTTCTCTTTCTCTCTCTTTTTTTTACTGAAAGCTAATAGCACTTCAGATTAAAGAGCGTGGGCCGATTTCAGACACAGATTAAGCCTACTCCCGAACAAAAAAGCGTGCTCAATGAGGAATCTCCATTGAAACTGCTTTTTAGTCCAGTGGTCATGAAATGTACCGAGAAGATGATCCCTTTCTCTCTCTATCAGACCTGCTCCTGTCGTTTTTATATCTTTGTACTTTTTTCTAGTTCTTACTTTCTCTTTTGCTGTTGTTCCCACCCTGATTCCAGGGGTGCAACTTTCACTGGGAACTGATGAATGGTGTGCTTTAGGACCATGCGGACTCCGCCGAGTGGTCGGGTAGGCTGTTTGGAGTGTTTATCCCACAGGGTACCCAATAAAATATATATTTTTGAAACGTCCCCCCCACTTCTAAAACCAAAGTTGCGCCCCTGTCCGATTCCATATCTCTTTCTGTTCCCTCCTCTCGTTCAACCACACCCTCTTTTCCTCTACTTATTTTCTTCCACTATTCCACTCTCCCGTGAGATCAATTTGCCTGAGTGTGGCCGGATGTGAAAGCAAGACACATTCTCACGCTTGTCATCTACTCACCATGTTTTATCACTCATGTTGCCTGTGGCTCCCTACTCTTTCAAACATTCTCTCCATCCATTCTTCATTCAGTCTTCTTTCCTGCGATTCTCTGACTCTTCATGTTGTCAGGTACTGTAAGCCTCCTGTAGGTTCTCTAACTTTTCTCTTAACAACTCAATGCAAATTCAATTAAACCTCGGGAGACTCAACTAACTTTTAAAAAGAAATAGGAAAAGAAACTATCGTTCATTTTTCTCTCCAATCTGGCTCCTCTAACCATCTAATTCTTAGAGTTCTTCTCTTTTTCTTCTTCTTCTGTCCTACACCTTTTTCTCCCTATCCCTCCTCCATATCTCCCACTCTCCTCTCTTCCCTTTCTCCCCCCTCCGTCCAGCTGTATAAATCTACGGTGTGTTTTCCCTTGCCATGCTCCAGGTCGTGTTATTCTTGGTAAGTGACAGAAGCAGGGCAGGAACCAGCTAACGGTGGGAACAGGACTTCACTGCCATTTTAAACCAGGGAAGGAACCAGAACAGTTTAAGAAGGTCAACTCCACCTTTTCATAACCCCAGACACAGGTGATATTACTATTCCCAATACAGAATACTCTGCGTGGTTTAATCCACATCACAGCAAATATTCATCACACAAATCAAACCAATCTGAGGATTGTTCCATCCAGTATAACATTTCAGGGACCCCCAAGCCAGGGGCTGTATTTGATGGGGTAACCCAGGTCAGGTGCCCTGGTCTGGGGGAAAGCAGCAGCTAACCATTCGCCTAGACCTATATGGTATTTGTTCCAATCCTGGGACTTCCAAAAGTAACCACTATAAGGCAGAGGAGATCACATGTACTGTAGCAGTTGTTGGACTCTTTCTCCCTCTCCTGTACTCTCGTACTCTCATTCTCTCATTCTCTCTCTGCTCCATATCCATATGACACTGTGTCTATGCACTTACCAAGAGTAACAGAAGATAACCTAAAGCCACAAACTTGTGATGTATCGACCAACAAACCTCGCTTTCCTTTCAATTTGTAATTGGTCGTTTAAAAATCATTCTTTTGAATGGTCTTAATGAGATTGTGGCGGGTAAATGAGGAAGAATGTTTTTGTTTCGGTTAGGCCCAGGCTGTATAAACACCAACATCATTACCAGTTAATGGTTGCTAAGTGACTGGCCCACTGAATCATGTGTCTTTGCAGGGGCGCTAAATTGGTTGTGTAAAAAGTCTTGGGAAGGAGTTTATTGGGTTTATTTTAAATATGGTTTGTAAGTTTAAATATCCCTACTTTAATCGATCCAATAAAGCTATACTGGTGTCATATGAAGGCAGTTAACCACTGACTGATAACACAATTAACAACAATAAAAACTTTATTTGTAAAGTGCTTTTAATTATTTGCACTCAAGAATCTAATGATACTTACCATCCTTACTGTCTGTTTAAGATTAAGATATAACAATGACCTTGTCCAATGACGCTTCACTATAGTAGTTTTTAGCAGTAATATCTCCATTTCAAATCATCTAAACAAACAAAGTAGTAAAAATCATCTAAACAAACAAGGTATTAACTCCCTAAACCCATTAATTCTCTATTTCTCTATCACTCTTCCTCGTCCTCTCACTCAAACACACACACACAAACAAACGCACACACACACACACACACACACGCACACGCACACACAAACACGCACACACACGCACACGCACGCACACACGCACACACACGCACACACGCACACACACACGCACACACACACGCACACACACGCGCACACACACATAAACACAAATGCACACACTTTGATGTAGCTTTATGATTGGCTCCCCGGCCTTCTTGGGGATGTTCAGTGGGTTAGCTACTGGTCGAGTTCTCAGGTCAAACAGCTCTCTCCTTAACTTGACATGGCCATTCTAACACTGATTGTCCCACTGGGAAAGATGTGACAGCCATGAGAGAGAGAGCAATCTTTAGTGAATGCATGCACATGCACACCCACCCACCCCCCCCCCTCACACACACACACACACACACACACACACACACACACACCCACCCACCCCCCCCCTCACACACACACACACGCACATACGCACACACAGACATATTCCAACCTGAGTCAGTGGAAATGAGGTCAACCCATAACTCAGTGCTAACATCACACTTACCACTGGCCAAGTCACCCCTTAACTCTCTGCTTTATTGTCATCCTCCTTCCCTCAATATTCCCTTTCTCCACCTCTCTCCCCCCTCTTTCCCTCAATATTCCCTTTCTCCAACTCTCTCCCCCCTCTTTCCCTCAATATTCCCTTTCTCCACCTCTCTCCCCCCTCTTTCCCTCAATATTCCCTTTCTCCAACTCTCTCCCCCCTCTTTCCCTCAATATTCCCTTTCTCCAACTCTCTCCCCCCTCTTTCCCTCAATATTCCCTTTCTCCAACTCTCTCCCCCCTCTTTCCCTCAATATTCCCTTTCTCCAACTCTCTCCCCCCTCTTTCCCTCAATATTCCCTTTCTCCAACTCTCTCCCCCCTCTTTCCCTCAATATTCCCTTTCTCCAACTCTCTCCCCCCTCTTTCCCTCAATATTCCCTTTCTCCAACTCTCTCCCCCCTCTTTCCCTCAATATTCCCTTTCTCCAACTCTCTCCCCCCTCTTTCCCTCAATATTCCCTTTCTCCAACTCTCTCCCCCCTCTTTCCCTCAATATTCCCTTTCTCCAACTCTCTCCCCCTCTTTCCCTCAATATTCCCTTTCTCCAACTTTCTCCCCCCTCTTTCCCTCAATATTCCCTTTCTCCAACTCTCTCCCCCCTCTTTCCCTCTCTATTTCTTTCTCCAACTCTCTCCCCCCTCTTTCCCTCTCTATTTCTTTCTCCACCTCTCTCCCCCCTCTTTCCCTCTCTATTTCTTTCTCCTCTCTCCCTACTCTACTGTTTCACTAGTCTCTCTCTCCTTCTCTCTCTCTGTCGGAGGCACTTTGCGACTGCATGTATCTGCTGGTTCAGGCATTCTAGTGGAGAATGTTCTATTTGTCCAGTAGTTAGCAGCATGCTACTGACGCTCACTCTGACATCACAGCTCAAATATTTAGCATCTCCTGTCCTGGCCACTGTGAAGGAGGGACGTGTACAGATGACATAATAGAGGAATGGTTATGATTATACATAAGTGATAACTGCAGAATAACTGCAGGCTGATTTTAATACTGTCCGTTAGAGTTCAAAGTTCAGAGGTCGGTGAGATCAGGTGAGAGGTGACAGGAGTGATAAAGGACTTCCAGATGTGAGGAAATGAGAGGCTATACACTGTAAAAAAAATATATTGAGATTTAGTCAAAACAAAGTTGAAAGTGTGAGATTTCTAAACATTTAAAACCGAAACTAGAGTGAGACTCAACGAATACAGTAAAGAACTGATGTTTTTATGAGTAAGTTCATTTTTAAGTTGTTATTCTACACTGTCAACACTTTGTTCAACACTTTTATAAGCAATAAAATGCACATTCTCCCTACTACCACTCATGCTACAACCTGAACTGCAGATGCAATGAATGAGTATAGCAAAGTGTTCACATAAGCTTGTGTTGTGTCATAGCTGTTTGTGTCTTTTTTAATATTGAGGAATATTTAACTTTCTCTGGTCATAGCAGTAACAACATGAGTTGGTGCATGAGGCAGAAATAATGAAGTGCGACTTGAGTTTTGCCATCAGCTGGAAGATCCTGTCCCATTTTCTCAGCAGAGAGAGGGAGAACAGAGGGACGGTGGGTTGGGTGAGAGTCAGCCTCACCACTGCTCCCTCCCCTCAGACTGACCATCAGGATGCAAGCCATCAGTCCAGTAAAAACAAGAGTAACACAAAAAATGATCTATTACCAGTGTGATCATATGCCACATATTTTAAACATACATTTAAAATGGTCTGAGAAAAACAACATTGGCAGAGAAAATCAAACATTGCTAATAAGCAGAGAAAATGTATTTGGCCTACAGATTACTGCAGAAACGTCATTGCTACAGAACTGTTTGCAGTTACAGTTACAGTTCTTGTCTCAATTTGTAGTTAGAGTCTTGTCTCATCGTTGCAACTCCCCTATAGACTTGAGAGAGGCGAAGGTCTAGAGCCATGAGTCTCTGAAACACAACCCTGTCAAGCCGCACTGCTCGCTTAACCCGGAAGCCAGCCTCACTAATGTGTCGGAGGAAACACTGTCCAACTGACAACTATTGTCAGCTTGCAGTCACCCGACCCGCCACAAGGAGTTGCTAGAGCACAATGAGACAAGGACATGCCGGCCGGCCAAAGCCTCCCCTAACCAACACGATGCTGGACCAATTATGCACCGTTTCATGGGCCTCCTAGTCATGGCCGGCTGTGACACAGCCTGGGATTGAACCCGAGGCTGTAGTGACACCTCAGCACTGCAATGCAGTGCCTCAGACTGCTGAGCCACTCTGGAGACCCTTTACAGAACTGATTTTAACAGGTTAACCTTAATGTTGCACACTCTTAAATTTGTAAGTCATGCTTGTTTTTTTAAACTCGTATTGCATTTTGACTAAGAAAGTGATCTTCACTCAGAAAAGGTTGGTGACCACTGCTCTACAGTCTCACAGTAACATTTGACATAACTACAGTGCATTAGGAAAGTTTTCAGACAGCTTGACTTTTTCCAAATTGTGTTAAGTTACAGCCTTATTCTAAAAATGTTTGCAAATGTATATATATATATAAAAAAAAAACTGAAATACCTTATTTACATAAGTATTCAGACCCTTTGCTATGAGACTCGAAATTGAGCTCAGGTGCATCCAGTTTCCATTGATCATCCTTGAGATGCTTCTACAACTTGATTGTGGCCCACCTGTGGTAAATTAAATTGTTTGGACATGATTTGGAAAGGCACACACCTGTCTATATAAGGTCCCAAAGTTTGCAGTGCGTGTCAGAGACCAAGCCATGAGGTCGAAGTTATTGTCTGTAGAGCTCCGAGACAGGATTGTGTTGAGGCACAGATCTAGGGAAAGGTACCAAAGAATGTCTGCAGCATTAAAAGGTCCCTAAGAACACACTGGCCTCCATCATTCTTAAATGGAAAAAGTTTTGAACCACCAAGACTCTTCCTAAAGCTGGCCGCCAACTAAGCGATCGGGGAGAAAGGCCTTGGTCAGGGAGTTGACCAAGAACCTGATGGTCACTCAGACAGAGCTCCAGAGTTCATATGTGGAGATGGGAGAACCTCTGCAGTACTCCACCAATCAGGCCTTTATGGTAGAGTGTTGGCCTGTCTTTGGCCTGAATGCCAAGCGTCACATCTGGAGGAAACCTGCGACCATCCCTACGGTGAAGCACGGTTGTGGCAGAATCATGCTGTGGGGATGTTTTTCAGCGTCATGGACTGGAAGACTAGTCAGGGTCAGGGTCTTGGGAAAGTTGAACGGACCAAAGTACAAAGAGATCCTTGATGAAAACCTGCTCCAGAGCGCTCAGGACCTCAGACTGGGGTGAGGGTTCACCTTCCAACAGGGCAATGACCCAAAGCATACAGCCAAGACAACGCAGGAGTGGCATCGGGACAAGTCTCTGAATGTCCTTGAGTGGTCGAGCCAGAGCCCGGACTTGAACCTGATTAAACAGCTCTGGAGAGACATGAAAATAGCTGTGCAGCGACACTTCCAATCCAACCTGAACTTGAGAGGATCTGCAAAGAAGAATGGGCGAAACTCCCTAAATACTGGTGTACCAAACTTGTAATGTCGTACCCAAGAAGACTTGATGCTACAATCGCTGCCAAAGGTGCTTCAACAAAGTACTGAGTAAAGGGTCTGAATACTTATGTAAATGTGATATTTAATCCATTTTAGAATAAGGTTGTAACGTAACAAAATGTGGAAAAAGCCAAGGGGTCTGTATCATTTCGGAATACACTGTATCTGCTACCCTTAAACCTAGCTTTAACCCTAACCTTTAACATAACCACAGGAAATAGGGGTGCCGAGGGTGCTGAATTAAAAACAAATGTCACTGTTTTTGAAAGTAGACACTGGGCCTTTTCTTGTTGTTTATTAGCAGACTGATGTAGCCATCTGTAGCGCAGGCAATTATTTAGTTTTTTTCTCCATCTACAAAAAAATTGCAGCATCCCCACCCCCAAACATCTTCCAGCAGCTATGACCCTAATCTTATTATTCTAAACCCTAACCATAACCAAAACTTTTGCAAGCAGTTGCTTCTCAGCAGATAGTTTGTTGATAGTATTAACCATCCGGACTATGCAAATCAAGTTTGACTGTAGGTTATACTGAAAAATTGTGAAGTTGACTCAACTATGTTTTATTAGTCAAAGAAAATTTGATGTAAATCAGGATAACGTTAACTTTTAAGTTGATAGAGCATGAAAAAGGCCATGCAACTTTATGACTGGAAATTATGTCAAGGGGAAAAAAACGCTATGGCTCTTGTATCTATGGCATCTCTATTGACTGAAGATGTGATTTTAAACTTACATGTTGGTGATATAAGGGTCAAGTAAATGTAGATGTCTCCCTCCTCCACAAAGTCTAAATGGGACAGTGATAGGGTGGGTGAACTGGGTGAACTATAGGGTTAACTGGGACACTTTAAGGTTAAGTGGTACAATAGGGTTACATTGGATGGTCTTTTGTTAAACGAGGCATTGTAGAGTTAAGTGGGATACTGTAGTTTTAAATGGGACACTATAGGGTTAAGTAAACACTACATGGTTAAATTTGACATTAGATGGTGCTGTTGGTTACCATGGTGTTAAATGGGACACTATAGGGTTAAGTAAACACTACATGGTTAAATTTGACATTAGATGGTGCTGTTGGTTACCATGGTGTTAAATGGGACACTATAGGGTTAAGTAAACACTACATGGTTAAATTTGACATTAGATGGTGCTGTTGGTTACCATGGTGTTAAATGGGACACTATAGGGTTAAGTAAACACTACATGGTTAAATTTGACATTAGATGGTGCTGTTGGTTACCATGGTGTTAAATGGGACACTATAGGGTTAAGTAAACACTACATGGTTAAATTTGACATTAGATGGTGCTGTTGGTTACCATGGTGTTAAATGGGACACTATAGGGTTAAGTAAACACTACATGGTTAAATTTGACATTAGATGGTGATGTTGGTTACTATGGTGTTAAATGGGACACTATAGGGTTAAGTGGTATACTGCTAGAGCAGAGCAGCCCAGGGCCGGGCAAAGGGCCAGCTTCTGCTCCACTCATAAACATGGAGGCCATAGTGTGTGTGTGTGTGTGTGTGTGTGTGTGTGTGTGTGTGTGTGTGTGTGTGTGTGTGTGTGTGTGTGTGTGTGTGTGTGTGCACGTTTGTACTAGCGTGTGTGCATGCGTGTTTGTGAGTTTGTGTGTGCATGTTGGTGTGTGTGTGCCAGGGACAGCCCAGTGACTCACAGTGTACAACCTAGCCATCCTCAGAAAGAGCAGAGCACAGATTTAAAGAGACAGGAACCCTCAGAGGAGATATATATATATATATAATATGTAATAAATATATATATATATATATATATATCTCTCCTCTGAGGGTTCCTCAGAGGAATATATATATATATAGTGAGTGCGAGAGAGAGAGAGAGGAAACACGAGTGATACCGAGAGGGAGTGAGAGAGAGAGAGAGAGAGTGAGTGAGAGAGAGAGAGAGAGAGAAAGGAGAGACGTGATGTGACGAGCCACGAGGGGTGCTGTTGAGTGTGTGTTCTATCTCTCAGCGTCAGGATCAGATTGATGTTGACACAGTGCTCATATCCTGTGTGAAGAAGTTGTCACTGTTCTGTTCTGCCACTAGGTGTGACTTTTCTCTGCTGGGAAACCAGGTCGCTGTGACTCGCTCAGGTCACATCTGATTGCCAACTAACAAAAAGTAAGAAGGAATGAATGAACTAAAGCACACAATCTGACCTTAATGGCCATGTACAATCTCCACCCGGCATTAGCCAGAATAGGACGGGCCACCCCTCAGAGCCTGGTCCTCTCTACCCAGCACAGCCAGAAGAGGACTGGCCACCCCTCAGTGCCTGGTCCTCTCTACCCAGCACAGCCAGAAGAGGACTGGCCACCCCTCAGAGCCTGGTCCCTCTCTACCCAGCACAGCCAGAAGAGGACTGGCCACCCCTCAGAGCCTGGTCCTCTCTACCCAGCACAGCCAGAAGAGGACTGGCCACCCCTCAGAGCCTGGTCCTCTCTACCCAGCATAGCCAGAAGAGGACGGGCCACCCCCAGAGCCTGGTCCTCTCTACCCAGCACAGCCAGAAGAGGACTGGCCACCCCTCAGAGCCTGGTCCTCTCCAGGTTTCTTCCTCAGTTCCTGCCTTTCTAGGGAGTTGTTCCTAGCCACCGTGTTTCTACATCTGCATTGCTTGCTGTTTGGGGTTTTAGGCTGAGTTTCTGTATAAGCACTTTGTGAAATCTGCCGATGTAAAAAGGGCTTTATAAATAAATGTGATTGATTAGTTGATGGAGCACAAAATGTATGGAATAACTAATAAGATTTTGTATAAACACTGTTTATGTTAACTGTATGGATTTGCTGGGTGTACCACATTGCCATGCCACCCATATTATTTGGGTTATTCTTTTTTCAACTCTGCATCGTTGGGAAGGGCTCATAAGCAAGCATATCATTTCCTACACTCGCATTAACATCTGCTAACCATGTGTATGTGACAGATAACATTTGATTTGATCACAAATACAATTTGATTTGATTTTGATTTGATTTTTGGATGTATATTTCAGAAATTATTCTGACATTTATTTCTATTCAGCATCATCAATTGACACGTTGCTTTTTGGAACTGAGAGGTTGTGACTGTCGTTTTAGTGGATGTACTCTGGACCCTCCATGGGGAACTTGGTTTCTTTTACCCCTCTCAGGGTCACTCTCCCCTTGCGTGATAACCTCACTGTCCTCCCTCCCTGTCATCCTGCTGGAGCTAAATCAACAATCAATAACATCCATTCACAAATGCATTGTCACACACACACACTCACAGACTCACGCACGGAAACACACACACACACACACACACACACACACACACACACACACACACACACACACACACACACACACACACACACACACAGAAACTATTCGATGAAACTAATACTGCACCACCCTTGACCACAGATGGTGATGCAGACGGCCCAGCGCATCACTGATGGTGAGCTCCCAGACATCCAGGATGTAAATGCCAGGCGGTGTCTTAGAAATCCCCGGGAAAAAAATGGCTTAAGACTCCAGACACCCAAGACATGGACTGTTCTCCATGCTCCCGTCTGGCAAACGGTACCAGTCCATTAAGACTCAGACCAACAGACTCCTAAACAGCTTCTATCCCCCGGCCAAAGGACTGTTAAGTGGCTAACAACTGCTGCTCCCCCTCAAACCTAAGCCGCAGTGAAGATGATGCTGCAGTGGATAGCAGCAGTCTTATGGCTCCTGACCAATTGTGTGATTTTTAATATTTTTTTTTTACCATAACATGGTGACTGAAAACAGCTTCCGGACAACAGAACAGCGAACACTAAGCTCCATTTAGATGACAATTTCTACTTCAATAAATCGGCAGCTCTGGACATTCTGCTAAGTCCGGACCAGGCACGGATCCCCAGGACTCGAAAGAGGAAGTGGTGGCGAAAGAGAGGAAGGCGAGGCGTCATCCTGACGAGATTACGTTGGTGAGTAAAAAGACCGCCATTTCCCTTTGTTCTGTTGGCAAACGTCCAGTGACTGGATGAACTGTTCTATCAATGGGGCCTGAAAAACTGTAATATGATATGTTTCTCAAGATTGTGGTTGAACGAGGCATCATCAAGAACGGACGGCAGACTCTGGTAAGACAAAGGGAGGAGGGGTGTGTCTCTTTGTTAACAACAGCTGGTGCACAATCTTAGTATGTCTCTTGATAAGCTGCAGACCATACTATTTACCAGGATCATTTTCACCTATATTATTAGTAGCTGTCTATTTACCACCACAAACAGATGCTGGTACTAAAATCAAATCAAATCAAATGTTATTTGTCACATGCACCGAATACAAGAGGTTTAGACCTTACAGTGAACCGCTTACTTAAAAGCCCAACATTGCAGTTTTAAGAAAATACAAAATAATAGTAACTCAGTGAGCAGTATGGGGCCAAAAGCAAACAAGAAAATGTACATTCAGAGGTGGCGCTTCTTGTGGCTGAGGATTCTAACGTAGGGAAACTGAACTCTGTTTTATCTCATATTTACCAGCATGTCACTTCTGCAACTAGAGGTGACAACACCTTTACTCCACACATAGAAACGCATACAAGACCTTCCCTCGGTCTCCCTTTGGCAAATCTGACCATAACTATTTTCTCCTGCTTACTGCTTCCCAGCAAAAACTCAAACAGGAAGTACCAGTGATACTCTCGATATGGAAGTGGTACAATGACACAGATGCTATGCTACAGGACTGTTTTGCTAGCACAGACTGGAATATGTTCCGGGAATCATCGAATAACATTGAGGAGTTTACCACATCAGTCAGTGGCTCATTAGTAAGTGCATTGACGACGTCGCCCCAAAAGTGACCGTACAAATATACACCAACCAGAAGCCATGGATGACAGACAATATCGTCACTGAGCTAAAGACTAGAGCTGCCACTTTCAAGGAGCAGGACTCTAATCCAGACACTTATAAGAAATCCCGCTAGTACCTCAAGCCAGTCATCGAACAAGCAAAGCATCAATACAGGACCAAGATCGAATCCTACTACGCAGGCTCTGATGCTCGATGGATGTGGCAGGGCTTACAAATTATCACAGATTACAAAAGGAAAACCCAGCCTCAAACTTTCCAGCGACGCAAGCCTAAGAGACAAACTAAATGCATTCTATGCTCGCTTCTATGCAAGCAACACTGAACCATGCTTGAGAGCACCAGCTGTCCGAAAGAATGTGTGATCTCGCTCTCCAAAGCCGAATGAGTAAGACCTTTAAACAAGTTAACATGCACAAGGAATACCAGGGCATGAACTCAGAGCATGCGCTGACCAGCTGGCAATTGCCTTCACTGACATTTTCAACCTATCCCTGACCTGTAATACCAACCCTGACCTGTAATACCAACAAGCAGACAAATATAGTCCCTGTTCCCAAGAACGCCAAGGTAGCCTAACCAGTAGCACTCATATCTATAGCATTGAAATGCTTTGAAAGGTTGGTCATGGCTCACATCAACACCATCATCCCAGACAACCTGGACCCACTCCAACTCACATACCGCCTTAACAGTTCCAGATATGACGCCATCTCTATTGCTCTCCACACTGCCCTCACCACCTGGACTAAATGAATACCTATGTATGTAGGAATGCTGTTAATTGACTACAGCTCAGCATTCAACAACATAGTCCCCTCTAAGTTCATCACCAAGCTCAAGACCCGGGCACTGAACACCTCCCTGTGCCACTGGATCCTGGAATTCCTGACGGGACACCTCCAGGTAGTGAGGATATGCAACAACATAACCGCCACACTGACCTTCAACATGGGGGCCTCTCAGGGGTGTGTGCTCAGTCCCCTCCTGTACTCCCTGTTGACCCATGACTGCGTGGCCGCGCACGACTACAGCACCATCATCAAGTTTTTCTAATGACATGACGGTGGAAGGACTGATCACCGATGACGATGAGTCAGCCTATAGGGAGTAGGTCAGAGGCCAACAAAGTTGTTGTAAAGATGAGGAGAGGTCTGTTTCAAAAAAAATATCTATTGTACTTGTTGTTCAGGCTCTGGTCTTGTCTCATCTTGATTACTGCCCGGTAATATGGTCAAGTGTAGCAAAGAAAGATCTAACAAGGCTGCAGCTGGCTCAAAACAGAGTAGCATGCCTTGATCTTAATTACACATACAGAACTAACATCACCAACATGGTTGAGGGTTAACGGGAGATTCAACTTTTTATGAGAAAAATAACTGTGATGAAAATTCCAGATTGTCTGCATAATCAAATAACATTCAGCTCATACACCCGTACCGTACATACCCCACAAGACATACCACCAAGGGTCTCTTCACAGTCCCCAAGTCCAAAACGAATTCCTGGCAAAGCGCAGTATTATACAGAGCCATGATTGCATGGAACTCCTTTCCATCATCAATTACTCAAGCAAACAGCAAAATGACCTTTAAAACATGTATTGATCGACATCTCACGGAACGGCGGGGACTGTGAGGGGACACATACAAACACATGCACACACACACACACTTTAACACACACATCATTTGTGTTGTTGCATGTTACATGGCAGACCAATTCAAACTCATCTCACTGCATGTCCATCTCATCCATTATCTCAGCCAATCAAGGCTAGCAGGAAGGTTCATTTCTTTTTCCGTGGCTAAACCAACTAGGCTTATAATTTAATGTTTTCATTTGTATTTACAGATGGCATACAAGTTTGTTATTAAGGCACATGAAAGTTCACATGCTCCAGAAGGCATTTCTGCCAGAATAACACATTTTGATAAAAAAATAATATTTACATTCAAATGCCTCTCCTGTGAAGTAGTGATGCGTGACATACACCTGGTTTCCGGAAACAGGTCACATGTTGTTGTATTTTACATTTTTGTGACAAAAATACTCCAGCCACCCAAGCCACAGACTGTTATCTCTGCTACTGCGCAGCAAGCGGTACCTATGCAAATCTAGAGCCAAAAGGATCCGCAACAGCTTCTATCAACAAGCCATAAGAGTGCTAAACAAGAATGCTAAATAGCTCATCAAATGGCTACCCGGACTACCTGTATTGAGCCTTTTTTGCACTAACTTTCTTGCACTGACTGACTCTATGCACACACACTAGACCCTACCCACACACTCACACATACTGGACTCTACCCACACACTCACACATACTACATACGCTTACACACATAATGTGCACACATATGCATACTGATACCCCGCACACGCACGCACACGCGCATGCGCACACGCGCACGCGCACGCACACACACACACGCACACAAACACACGCACACACACACACACCACATACGCTGCTGCCCATTAACTATCCTGTTGCCTAGTCACTTTACCCCTACCTATATGTACTGCACATAGCTACCTCAGTTATCTCGTACTCCTAGTCATCGACTCCGTACTGGCACTCCTTCTATATAGCCATGTTATTTCTACTTGTTATTGTTATTCATTATTCATTGTGTATTTATTCCCCATGTCACTATTTCAAATCGAATCGTATCTCTGCATTGTTGGAAAAGGATCTATAAGTAAGTACACAATTAGTCTACACCTGTTCTTTACGAAGCATGTGAGAAATAACATTTGATTTGTTTGCTGCTAATATGATTATTGATTAGATTGTTTTACTACCACTATGGTGCTGTTCATTGCTGCCATTACAATTATTACCACCTATCTATTTCTCCTGCTACCAGTCACTATTACTCCTGTTCACATGTATATATTGCCACTAGTACATTACCATCAGTATTTAAATATTCCTGCTACAAGTCACTTTTCAACTCTGTTTCCATGCCTTTTTTTAATAGTTATACTATTCTGATATTGATTGCTGCACTGTTGTGTAGAGCACACAGGTTAAGCATTTCACTGGACTTTGCATGTGACAATAAAAATAGAAATTGAACACACACACTCACACACACTCACACACACTCACACACACACACACACACTCACACACACTCACTCACTCACTCACTCACACACTCACTCACTCACTCACTCACTCACTCACACACACACACGTTGGATAATGGTGAGGAGAACGACAGCAGTGCACAGTTACATAACCTCTGTCTTTACATTACAATCAGTAGCCCTGCACAGCATGACCAGAGACAATTAGTAGGGTCTACAGTAGCGTTGGCCTGGCCATCACAGCCCCAGGACTCACTGGCTCACACCGTAACACTATCAATGGCTCTGGGAAATATAGCTGGACTGGCAGGAACATCATCATCAGTATCTGTGATTGATACTGTACACATGTCTCTTTGTGTGTATTTTAATTTCCTTTTGTTTATTTATGGGTTTGTCTGTGCTCTGTATTAGCCAGCATGTTTGTTAACTTGTGAATGTTTGTGTGTTAGATAAGGTCTGCAGTGAGGGGGTTAAGTCTCTGTGGATAGAGGGAGTTTACATTCTGGCAAGGTCTGTGTGCGTGCGTTTGTGTGTGTGTCACAAAGTGTGCATGTGTTCATGCATGTCTGTGCGTGTGAGAGTGTGCGTGCCTGTGTGTGTGTGCGGATTTGAGGGAGTCTATATTCTGGCAGCCTCCAGTTTACACAGATGGAGCAGCTCTCTCTGGATAACCACAGCAAATTCCTCCCACTGTCCAAGTTAGCACTTCTTAGGGAGAGAACCATACTACCCCCCCCCTCACCCCGTCTCACCCCATCTCTCTCCCCCTCTTTCACACTCCTCTACAGAGTAAAACAGACTTGGCTAATCGAGACAGACTAGAAATAATGATTGTCCTTTTTTCAATCTAAACAAGCCCAAGCAGATTTGAATAATCAATTGAAGAGTTTGAGGAGGCCTAGGAGAAAACTGTTTAAGTCATTCGAAGATTATACACTATGACTTAAACACCAAAAAGCAGGAAAAGTGCCTGAATACAGGGAAAGTCCTGAGAGGATGGAACAGATCAGTAAAATGTGGAGGGTAATATAGGTTTAGGGTAAGCTATTTCCTGTACACCCTCAGTGATGCATGCACACACACACACACTGGCTCTCATATATAGCTGGAGTGTCCACTTCTCACCACAAAACATCACCTGTCAAAAGCTTGTTCATCCACGTTCTCCAAACGTTACATTTTGTAGATGCTCCAAATGGGATCAAACACCGTCTGATCCAGAGACATGGGATAATCCACCACCCCTGTCTGCGATGCCCTAGCAAAACACAAGCCCGCTTACTTGTAATCACACTCACAGTTGCCCCTATTTGTCGGATTTGAAGGCATTTCCCGACGTCCTACATGGACATGGATAGAATATTGAATGACCTGGCTGGTGTGTGTGTTTCTGTGTGTGAGTACATGTCCGTGTGTTTAAGCACTATATACTCCGTCCTTCCTTTGGGTTCTTGTAAGTTCACATTTGTATATTTGTGCTCATGATTTCAGGAAGGATGAAAGACAACAAGTCTCTCTGTTCAATTGTACAACTAATGTAGCATTTCTTCCCTCTAAAAGTGACTGTATGTAGCTCAGCTCTGGTGAAGTGATTATGTTAACGCACAATCCTAACATGACCAATATTTCCACAGTGTAATGACACATCCATTGCTATTTTAATGTAACCACATCTACCTTGCTGCCTGGCCAACCACTTAGCCCTACTGTCTGTGACACACGACCTCTGTATCATCGGTATGATGACAACTATAGTGTTAGTTGAGTTTAAAGCATCCTCTCAGGGGATGACCTGGGAGCCAAGAGGTCTCAGAGGCCAACCATGATCTCAAGAAGATCTCACTTTCATGTTCTCTTCAAATGACCTCATTTTTGGTCCAACACAATTTTTATTGAGTTGCAGCACATGTTTACCAGAGGTTGGCTTTCTCCCTGTTGAAGCTGCCATTCCCCTGAGGCTAAGTCTAACATTATTAACACAGGATATGGACCCCAAAGAGGCTGTCCTCACCACTGCCTGTATCCCCGGGGTTCTACCTGTAAACCAGGTCGTCTACGTGTCGGTCTGAATGCCTGCCATATGGTCTTCAAAGTCACAGCGCCTGAAGACAACCAGTGGGAGGGGTTAGTTGTAAGACCAAGCCAGTTTGCTGATTGGTATATGATCAAGTAACATGTTAGTCACTTTGTGTGTGAACAGAAGTTAACTTTCTTTTGTTCTGTGTAAAAATAAACGTTGGTTGAAAGAGTGTTGCAGAGACTCAGCGGCTCTGGATTCCTCTGCTCTGGTCTGGCAGGCAGGCTGGCCGCATGCTGTTGGAAAATGAATCAGTGCCACAGGGCTGTTAGAGAGAGTGACCGGGGGTAGGGAGGAGAGGAGAGAGAGATAAAGAAAGAGAACGGGAAGTGTATTTAAGTTAGAGAAAGAGAGATAGAGAGAGAATGTGAAGGGAGGGAGGCCTTAGCTAACCTCTGTGTGCTGCTCTACTGTACACTAATGAAGGGCAGTCATCATTAGAGAACCATGGGGTGGAATACACTGCAGCTTAACCCTTTATGGACCAGGGAGGGAGTGAGAGAGAGAAGGAATGAAAGGAAGGAAGGAAGTCAGTTGGAAAATGAGAGAAGTGATAGTGATATGAAGAAGTGATAGGGTAAGAGATAAAGTTGAGATTGTAGAATTTGAAGGAAATATTGTTTGAACATATTTGACCAGTGTCCAAAAGAAAACAAGTTAAAGAGGGGTGAGAGAGTACCAGAATGAGAGCAAGACATCAGGGCAAGTTAACATCACACAGAGAGAAGGTAAACAGACATATCTCTATTCTCTAGTTGATTATTTAACCCTTGTTGCATGTGCAGTAGCTGCAGAATATATGCTCAACATGCTCAAAGTTGCTCCAAGCGTCAAAAAATAGTGTTTTTCCTGCTGCTCTGCATTGTTCCAATTCTCCAAATATCCCATTTCGAAATTAAGGTTTTAGTTTAGGGACTCATTCTGAATGGTTAAGGTAAGGGTTAAGGTTAAGGATAGGTTTAAAACATTATGTTTAGGGACTCATTCTGAATGGTTAAGGTAAGGGTTAAGGTTTGGGATAGTATATTAAAACCTCTCTGGGATATGTGGCATGGTAGCGTCCCACCTGGCCAACATCCAGTGAAAATGCAGGGTGCCAAATTCAAAAAAATTACTATAAAAATGTAACTTGAATGAAATCACACATTCAATATACCAAATTAAAGCTCCACTTGTTGTGAATCCAGCCAATGTGTCACATTTCAAAAATGCTTTATGGCGCAAGCAAACAATGCTATTATCTGAGGATAGCACCCCAGTAAACAAAGAGAGAGAAGCATATTTCAACCCTGCAGGCACGACACAAAACGTAGAAATAAAAATATAATTCATGCCTTACCTTTGACGAGCTTCTTTTGTTGGCACTCCAATATGTCCCATAAACATCACAAATGGTCCTTTTGTTCGATTAATTCCGTCGATATATATCCAAAATGTCAATTTATTTGGCGTGTTTGATCCAGAAAAACTCTGATTCCAACATGCGCAACGTGACTACAAAATATCTCAAAAGTTACCTGTAAGCATTGTCCAAACATTTCAAACTACTTTTGTAATGCAACTTTAGGTATTTTTTTATGTAAATAATCAATGAAATTGAAGACGGGATAAACAGAGTTCAATACAGGATGATATCAAAGTGTTGCGAGCATTTCTGGTCACGTGCCTCTATCTAACAGTACACTTCAAGTGACCCTCGTTCAAGATGGCCATACTTCTTCATTACACAAAGGAAAAACCTCAAACAATTTCTAAAGACTGTTGGCATCCAGTGGAAGCGATGAGAACTGCAAGCCCCTGCCTTAGAATTCTAGATTCCCAATGAAGCCCATTGAAAAGAGAGTGACCTCAAAAAAAAACAATTCCTGGATGGTTGGTCCTCGGGGTTTCACCTGCCAAATAAGTTCTGTTATACTCACTGACATGATTCAAACAGTTGTAGAAACTTCAGAGTGTTTTCTATCCAAATATACTAATACTATGCATATCCTGGCTTCTGAGCCAGAGTAACTAGCCATTTACTTTGGACACGCCTTTCATCCGGACGTGAAAATACTGCCCTCTATTCCGAAGAAGTTTTAAAACATTAAGTTTAGGGACTCATTCTGAATGGTTAAGGTAAGGGTTAAGGTTTGGGATATGTTTAAAATATAACAGTCTCCACTACTGGGATCGAACATGAAACCTTCTGACCCAGAGACATGGGATTCCACTTACTCACTATCCCTGTTCACGATGCCCTAGCGAAACCCAAGCTTACTAAATAGCGCTCACTGTTACTCCTAGGGGCCGGTATGAAGGCATTTCCTGTCGTCCTCAGGACATGGATAGATGTCCAATTTCAACGTCAATCTTGAAAGGTCTGCCTGACATGCTACAGACAACCCCTTCTTATTAGTCTTATCTGTGATATCTTCAAAATAGTTGTCCCTCTCTCTGAAGGGTGGTATGCGATCTACTAGTATGTGTGTGTGTGTGTGTGTGTGTGTGTGTTTGTGTTTGTGTTTGTGTGTGTGCGCATGCGCATGCATGTGTGTCAATGTGTGTGTGTCTCTGTTCAGTAAAGTAGCAGTGAGTTGAAGCGTGGCTAAGCGCTCTAAGGGGAGAGAAAACAGCTGGTTCTGGTTATAATTCAGGAATCCACTGTAAGAACATTTTCTATGCCTAGCCCTCCACCCCAAACCTCTAACAAACCTCTAACAAACCTCTAACAAACACACACACACACACACACAAACACACACACACACACACACACACACACACACACACTGAGTTGAGAGCAGGCGTGTATAAGGTGTATAGCCCTGCTGATCCTGAGATGGAGAGACTGTGTTATTAAGGGTCACACCCAGACATGATGTCACAGCTTTACACTATATCAGACCTACTGTATCATTTACACTGAAACACGCACATAGAGCCATATACAGGCAGCTATCTCTCTCTCTCTTTGCATATGTGTGTGTGTGTGTGTGTGTGTGTGTGTGTGTGTGTGTGTGTGTGTGTGTGTGTGTGTGTGTGTGTGTGTGTGTGTGTGTGTGTGCGAGAGGTGCTGTGGCAAAGCTCCTGAGGTAAGGTGAGACTCACAGGAAGGAGTCAGTGTGAGATGGTGTGGAGGTCTGGTCTAGACTCAGTAATGGAGCTGTGGTGTGTGTGTGTGTGTGTGTGTGTGTGTGTGTGTGTGTGTGTGTGTGGTTTGAGGTGTTCCCTAGAATAATTTGTGAGCAGATTCAGGAAAGTGCCCTCACCAGTGCAGCATGGGATTTCTGAGGCGTAGACACATAAACCCATTGCTGCAGCACTTGATCACATGGACCTAAACATGCACCATTGAAACTGTCTCTCCATATGCACTTTTCTCACGCTCTGGTGTGTGGACTGGTCCTTTTAACTTGTTGATGACCAGTCCCTGATATGCCCAGCTGACACCAATTTCACTAGTTCTGCACTAGTTGTCTCAGGTTCTAGTCTGAGCGCTCCACCACTGTAGGATGTTCCATGCTTGTTGTACTTTAAAATACAGGCGTCAGTAGCTGTGTTAGTAGCTAAGAAAACAGCATCTGGTAGCCATCTTGTACCAGCTGTGCCCCGCATGGTTCCATGGAGGTAAACCACCTCAGTAAAAGGTAAAGCATCAGGACGGCCCACCCAGGGGTTCAGACCCATTAGCAGTCTGGTGGAGACAACACACTGCTGCTTCCAATAGAGACACACACACACACACACACGCACACACACACACACACACACACACACACACACACACACACACACACACACACACACACACACACACACACACTTTCATCTTTCCCCTGCTTCCAAAGTCCACCGTTAATAGCCACTCTGAACTTTGGGTGTCTCTCAGAGAGAGAGGCAGTGTGTAGTTGCACTGTTCTTATCAAGATAAACCCCTTCAGCACCCATGTAACAAACACATCAGGCCATGTAACTGCAGATAACACTGCCTATATCACTATCACTATCACTATCAGAATCAAACTGTAGGCAGGAGAGGAGAGAGGGGGATTTGATATGATCTCTTTTATGGTCAATATAGACATTAACCCAGCATGGGGGGATTTTGTCAATGGACTGACTATCAAGAAATAGCTATCCCCAGCGCAGTGACCTGTGTGTGTGTGTGTGTGTGTGTGTGTGTGTGTGTGTGTGTGTGTGTGTGTGTGTTAGAGCAGGGAGCTTTCTAAACAAACACAGTAGGTTAGCAGGGAAACATTGTGTTGTTTTTGGAGCCCAGTGTAATAATGGTTCCTAATGAATAGGTCAAGGGAGGAGACCTAGCCTTGTTTTACTAACAGGCTCCAGCAACTGACGCCTCGATGGCTCCAAAACCCCAAGACTTGAGTCATCTGACGATGGGGATGACTTAAAGAGGAGTAGCAATAGGGAGATGAGACATTAGTTAAACAGAAGAAGAGGGAGAGAACAAAGGAGAGGAGGTGAGACATTAAGACAAAGGACAGGAGATGAGACATTAGGACAAAGGAGAGGAGATGAGACATTAGGACAAATGAGAGCAGATGAGACGTTAGGACAAAGGACGGGAGGTGAGACATTAGGACAAAGGACAGGAGATGAGACATTAGGACAAAGGAGAGGAGATGAGACGTTAGGACAAAGGAGAGCAGATGAGACGTTAGGACAAAGGACAGGAGGTGAGACATTAGGACAAAGGACAGGAGATGAGACATTAGGACAAAGGAGAGGAGATGAGACATTAGGACAAAGGACAGGATATGAGACATTAGGACAAAAGAGATGAGACATTAAAATAAAGGATCGGAAAGGAGACATTAGGGTAAAGGACAAGAGATGAGAAATTAGGACAAAGGAGATGAGATGAGACATTAAAACAAAGGAGAGGACAAGATCAATCAATCAATCAATCAATCAAACGTATTTATGAAGCCCTTACAGAAACCCAGCCTAAAACCCCAGCAAGCAAGCAATGCAGATGTAGAAGCACGGTGGCTAGGAAAAACTCCCTAGAAAGGCAGGAACCTAGGAAGAAACCTGGAGAGGACCAGGCTCTGAGGGGTGGCCAGTCCTCTTTTGGCTGTATTGGGTAGAGAGGAACCAGACTCTGAGAGGTGGCCAGTTCTCTTCTGGCTGTGCTGGGTAGAGAGGAACCAGACTGAGGGTAGGCCAGTCTTCTTCTGGCTGTGCTGGGTGGAGAGGAACCAGACTCTGAGAGGTGGCCAGTCCTCTTCTGGCTGTATTGGGTAGAGAGGAACCAGACTCTGAGAGGTGGACAGTTCTCTACTGGCTGTGCCAGGTGGAGAATTTAAGAGTGCATGGCCAATTGAAGACCGATTGTTCTTCAAGATGTTCAAACATTCATAGATGTCCAGCAGGGGCAAATAATAATCACATTGGTTGTAGAGGGTGCAACAGGTCAGTACCTCAAGAGTAAATGTAAGGACCGATGTCGGAGATGCAGGTACAGGGAGTCAAACATTTAATCCTGAACACACAGGGAACAAGACAGGAACAGCGTCAGCACACGGGTAAACAAGGACATATGAACATTAATGCAGAAGCAGGGAACCAGACAGAAATAGGGAAGATATTGACAGAGGTGGTTGAGTCCAGGTGAGTCCACGCTGATTCGTGTGACGGGGGAAAGGCAGGTGTGCGTAATGATGATGGCAGGAGTGCGCAATGCTGGGGAGCCTGGCACCCTCGAGTGCCAGGGGGAAGAGCGGGAGCAGGCGTGACTGTACCCCCCCCCCCTCTAGGGGCGTCACCCGGCGTCCCACCTGGGCGAGTCTGACTGGCTGGCCGAGGCACAAGCGCTGGACAAGCCAGCTGGGCGTGAAACCCCGACGAACCTGCAGAGGCATGAGAGCCTGGCGAGCCGGCTGAGGCATAGGAGCCTGACGATATGGCTGAGGCAGGAAGGCCTGGCAATCCAGCTGAGATGTGGGAGCCCGATGATCCGGTCGAGGCCAACCGGGGCAAGAAACCTCTCAAGCCAGCTAGGGAGTGACAGCCCGACGAGCTGGCTTAGGCACCCCCGGTTCCATTAGTGTCGTTTTCACCACCAACCGGAACGTCAGCACTCCCCGATGCTTCATCGACCAAAGTCGGAGATGAGAAGCAGGTACAGGGAGTCAAACATTTAATCCGGAACACACAGGGAGCAAGACAGGAACAGCGTCAGCACATGGGTAAACAAGGACATATGAACAGGGAAAAGAGCGGGGAACCAGACAGATATAGGGAGTCCAATAATCGCTGATGCCCATGACGGTGGAAAGGAAGGCGTGCGTAATGATGATGGCAGGAGTGCACAATGCTGTGGAGCCTGCCACCCTCGAGCACCAGGGGGGAAGAGCAGGAGCAAGCGTGACAGTAAATGTCAGTTGGTTTTTCATAGCCAAGCATTCAGAGGTTGAGACAGCAGGTGCGGTAGGGAGAGAGAGTCGAAAACAGCAGGTCCGGGACAAGGTAGCACATCCAGTGAACAGGTCAGGGTTCCCTAGCTGCAGGCAGAACAGTTGAAACTGGAGCATCAGCACGAACCGGTGGAATGGGGACCACCAGGAATCATCAGCCCAGGTAGTCCTGAGGCATGAGTCTAGGGTTCAGGTCCTCCAGGAGGGAAGGGAGAGTGGGAGAGAGAGAGAATTAGAGGGAGCATATTTAAATTCACACAGGACACCAGATAAGACAGGAGAATTACACCAGCCCCCCGACACATAGACTATTGCAGCACAGATACTGGAGACTGAGACAAAGGTGGGTCGGGGGACACTGTGACCCCGTCCGACGAGCACAACCCCCACACCACTAGAGGGATATCAACAGACCACCAACTTAATACCCTGAGACAAGGCTGAGTATAGCCCTCAGCTATAGAGCACTCAACCCACTCAAGTGATGCACCCCTCCTAGGAACAGCATGGAAGAGCACTAGCAAGCCAGTGACTTAGCCCCCGTAATAGGGTCAGAGACTAAGAATCCCAGTGGAGAGAGTGGAGCCGGCCAGGCAGAGACAGCAAGGGCAGTTCGTCGTTCCAGTGCCTTGCCGTTCACTGTAACGCTTTGTAGGTTAGCAGTAAAACCTTGAAATCGGCCCTAGCCTTAACAGGAAGCCAATGTACTGTAGAGAGGCTAGCACTGGAGAAATGTGATCAAATTGTTTGGTTCTAGTCAGGATTCTAGCAGCTGTGTTTAGCACAAACTGAAGTTTATTTAGTGCTTCATCCGGGTAGCCAGAGAGTAGAGCATTGCAGTAGTCTAATCTAGAAGTGACAAAAGAATAGACTAGCTTTTCTGCAATTTGTTTTTACAAAAGGTTTCAGATTTTTGCAATGTAATGAATATGTAAAAAAGCTGTCATGGTCAAAAGAGAAATCAGGGTCCAGTGTAACGCAGAGGTCCTTCACAGTTTTATTTAAGATGACTGACAACCATCAAGATTAATTGTCAGATCCAACAACAGATATCTTTGTTTCTTGGGAACCTAGAACTAGCATCTCTGTTTTGTCCGAGTTCAAAAGTAAAACATGTGTCGCCATCCACTTCCTTATGCTGTTGTGCTGTTTGTTGCTACTTGGCTATCTGCCAAACCTTTTGTTTTTTACTTCAAATACATTTACCACCGTCTTAGCTTTTAGTTTCTTAGTTTCTTTCACCCCGGACGCCTTATCTGGACATGGTTCTACAGGACCTCTACCAGCCCAAAAAGCTAAGTAGTAACATTAACACTATGCCATGTAATTGCGGTTGCTGTACTCATAATTTACAGGAGAACTATCACCTTATGCTGAGGATAGCCGTGATACAAGCACAGCTTCAGATGGAATCGTTAGGCAAAGGCAATTTAAGTGTAGGAAAGGATGAAACAGCATCTGTGCCACCAGTAAGTACAGATAGTAGTAGAAATCCCCCCCCACACAGTCCCTGCAGCCGGACAATTTTCTCAAGGCTTCTGGGAAGAAATGCTGTCGGCATGCTGAACCGGTGTCGCTCATTCAGCCGACAGAAACTTTCAACTGGTTCTCCTCCACCCTTCTCAGGTCTCTTCTCCACCCGTCACGGGGTCTGAGCCACTGAAGCCTCCCACCATTAGCTCTAACAATTTGAAAACCCTAGTCATTGGTGACTCCATTACCCTCACTATTAGATTTAAAAAGAATCATCCGGCGATCATACACTGTTTACCAGGGCGCAGGGCTACCAACGTAAAGGCTAATCTGAAGATGGTGCTGGCTGAGGCTAAAACTGCAGAGTGTAGAGAGTATTGGGATATTGTTATCCACTCGGCACCAACAATGTTAGGATGAAACAGTCAGAGGTCAGCTTCAGCATGTAAATCATCTAGCAATATGTGTCGGCATCGAGTAGCTGTCTCTGGCCCCTCCCAGTTAGGGGGAGTGATGAGCTATATAGCACTCACAACTCAATTGCTGGTTGGAAACTGTTTTCTAGTGTTGAATTTGGCTCCATAGGAGTTAAATGAACTCTTGGGATTTCACTGTGTGGCTGTACTGCTTCTGTTTTGTATCGTCATGTACCCCAAAGGACTGAGAGTACTCCATGGGCTTCTAAGTATTAAAAAAAGCTAAAGAGTTTACTATTATTCTTGATGGAAGACTATTCAGTGAGTACGTGTGGCTCTGACTGTGTGTGACTGTTGAGGGTTGAGGCCCAGTTCTGCTACGATGGGGCGGGTAAATATTGGCAGAACAGAAGGAGAGACACACAGATGTGTGAGATGTCAGAGCAGTTACTGTAACTGACGTAAGAGAGACGGAGGGAGGGATGGAGGGAGGAAGAATACCCCCAACAATCTTTCAGCAGAGAAGATACCTCCAAGAGCAGAAGGAAAAGTCAATATGAATGGGAAAAATAAGAGAACATTAGAAAAGGCCTAGCATGAGAGAGGCAGAGCAGAGTTCTGTGGATTAGTCCATAGAGTGGACACTCTTAGACTTCATTGTCCAGTCCTATGTTCTCCATAGAAATATTTGACAGAGAGAGTATTTGTAATCTCTACAAGTGGCTGCAGTGGAGTTGAAGTGGAGAGGGTCTTTGTTGTTAGCAGCTCAGCCCTCCACTGGAGGACCCCAGTCTCCTGAGAGCACAGGAAGCAGAAAAGAGGTAGACAGGACATACAGGCATACAGCGGGTATGGAGAGTATGTTTAATAGAGCCAGACAGACAGCACCCTGTGTAGTGAAGTACCTGCAGGGCAGACTATAGGCATAGTTAGGAGACAGGGAGAAGAGGTTGTGGTGTGGTGACTGTCTCAAGTGTGTTTCCATGTGTTTAGTCTGTGTTGCAGCATGTTGCAACATAAACAAACCTCTTCCTATTCTCATTAGTGCCCCCAAATCTGCTACTCCCAACCCCCTCGAACAGTTTGATACATTTAAAAAGATAATGCTAGGAACAGGAGGTCATGTACCGGAGATGCTATGAACATGAAGAGCTTATGAGCAGGTTAAGAGAGGTCATTGGACTTAGTCAGGGACGTGCCAGCTGGACCAGGCGGTGATACCAGGCGATAGCTCCATCCAGAACCCAGCTGTCCAGGATGTTTCAGAAACATTCCGACAGAATTCCAGTGACGTAATGGGTCAGGGAGGGCACTGTGTCGTGAGATCAGCACATGCTGGATGAGGGAGTGGTGTGTGTGTGTGTGTGTGTGTGTGTGTGTGTGTGTGTGTGTGTGTGTGTGTGTGTGTGTGTGTGTGTGTGTGTGTGTGTGTGTGTGTGTGTGTGTGTGTGTGTGTGTGTGTGTGTGTGTGTGTGTGTGTGTGTGGTAAAGCTGGTAATCTGGCTATATTAGCCCTGAGGAGGACCGTCCGGTTCCAATAGAATGATATCATGGAGCTGGCAGAGTAGGTGTGAGAGCAGGTGCTGTGGGAGGAAAGAAGGGGGAGGAAGGGGAGGATGAGTGGGAGGGGTAGACAGGGAGAAATGAGAGGTGAGGAAAATTGAGTAGAGAGAGAGAGAGAGAGCAGAGAGAAAAGAGAAGTGGGTTTACAGGGAGAGAGGGGGGAGGATGATAAGTTGGTGTGAGAACAGGGCAGAAGGGCATGGGGCATGGGTGGTGCCATTGGGTGAGTTAGACATTGAGACAGTCTAGATGCCCAAATATATCTATTTTTACATTTGTGAGGGTAGCAGGGGAGGGAAAAGAGGGGGGTAGAGAAGGGACCGGACCAGACTGGATGGAGGAAGGAGGAAGAGCTGGGAAGCATAAGTGGGTGTGAGGAGAAACAGAGGGGTGTAGGTGGTACTGAGATCTGGACCTGGACTAAGAGTGGATATCCAAATGGATCTATTTTTACTCTCTTAACAGATTCCATCAACAGGATCCCTTCACATCCCCTCTGCTCTTCTTCAATACACTTTAGGCTAGAGTTTATTCTCATATTTATACTACTGACTTGTTATTGCGAAACCTGGCAGCATTTTCATGGCTTTTCAGGTTTTCCCTCCTATTCTGTGCACTTAATTGACCATGAGAAGAGCTAGTGTGTTAATAATGCCATGCTGGTGGTTGGAATATATCATTGTGTTGGCCAGCATCAGCTGGAAGACGTCTGGTTCCAGTACTAACAATAGATGACCACCAATGATACTATAGGATGGACCAATTGTAAGCGTGCATATGGGGAAGGGAATGGGTCAAGTGGAAGTGTGTGTGTGTGTGTGTGTGTGTGTGTGTGTGTGTGTGTGTGTGTGTGTGTGTGTGTGTGTGTGTGCGTGTGCGTGTGCGTGCGTGCTTGTGTGTTCGTCATGGGAATGACCATCTGGTGGACATCAGGACTGTCCAAATAAACATTAGCTACTGATTACTGGAACCATCTCCGCTCACACACACACACATGCACACACACACAAGCACACACACAAGCACACACACAAACACGCACACACACAAAAAAGGATGCGCCATGAACCCTATTGTGCAGTTGGCCGTATCCATAGTGTATGCGACCTCATCAGTAGTTTTAGTCATATCAGATGATATGATAATGATATGAAATACAGGATATCAGATATCAAACGTCATATCAGATATGATAATGATATGAAATACATGATACCAGATATCAAACGTTGTATCAGATGATATGATAATGATATGAAATACATGATACCAGATATCAAACGTTGTATCAGATGATATGATAATGATATGAAATACATGATACCAGATATCAAACGTCGTATCAGATGACATATCAGATGAAATGATAATGATATTATCAGATGTCATATCAGTCCAGGAACTAATACCATCTTCATTGGACCAAATGGCACTGAATATCAGTTTATCAGCTCAGAAAGAGATCCGAATCCTTGATGTTTACATAATTAAATCCAACATCAATGTCAATCTCCATGTATAATTGGGGCCAATGCAGTATAAAAGCCATTCGGTAGACTGATATAAGGTTGAGTTATAATGTGTACGTGCTGCCGTACAATACTGTCTTTGTCTCTTGCACTTATCTGGCAGAAGCTCAGAGTGCAGTGGATAACAGGCCAGTGGTCGGCTGTTAACGTGAAGGACTTTTGGAGGGGGAATTACTCACAGACAATGTGATTGGTGAAGTGTTGTGTGCCCACACAGAAAAACCACGATGGACGACTTGATCAGAAAAGGTATTCATATACAAAACACATACATGAGACGCAGGCAGATAGGCACACGGACACACATGTAAGACCCCCAGACTAACATACATAAAGACACACACACATACACACATACAGACACACACTCTGAACCGCTGCTTGGGAGGTGTCCTTGGCTTTTGGTTGTTTTCACAGTGAATCCCAGAGTCCACCCACACAGGCAAGCCCTGCAGAGACCTTCTGTTCCTCAACCTGGTCACACAATCACACACATCCACACACACGCATGCACGCACACACACACAGACACACTGTGGACCGTGGCTAAAAATTGCCACAAATTATGATTTATTTATTTCTCTATAACATTGATAGAGAAAGTCACAGCACAGAACAGTTGGGAAGTGCTGACTGTGATCTCAGCCAGCTGGTAGACATGCTACTACACACTGACCAGTTCACTATCTACATCAGTTATGGAGACAGTAGGAAAATAGCACTGTGATGTCATATTTGTTCTGATTTCGACCCTCGTCCATTGTTTTACTTCTGTTGAAAGTTCTTTCACACACTCACATCCCAGAATGGGTTTGGCCAGTTCTGTCTGGAGTTGCACTTCCGTCCCAAGTCACCCTCATGCCGGACTGTTAACATTACGACACCAATAGCTGTCACTGTGAGAGGGATGAGGATCAACTGTAAATCACTGCTAATCTCGCTCTCTTTCTGTCGATCTCTGTCTCTGTCTCTCCAGACTCTTTCTGTCTATCTCTCCCTCTGTTTCTCTAGACTCTTTCTGTCTATCTCTGTCTCTGTCTGCAGACTTTCTGTCTATCTCTGCCTCTGCCTCTGTTTCTCTAAACTCTTTCTGTCTATCTCTGTCTCTCCAGACCCTTTCTGTCTATCTCTGTCTCTGCAGACTCTTTCTGTCTATCTCTGCCTCTGTTTCTCTAGACTCTTTCTGTCTATCTCTGTCTCTGTCTGCAGACTTTCTGTCTATCTCTGCCTCTGTCTCTGTTTCTCTAAACTCTTTCTGTCTATCTCTCTCTCCAGACCCTTTCTGTTTATCTCTGTCTCTCCAGACTCTTTCTGTCTATCTCTGTCTCTGCAGACTCTTTCTGTCTATCTCTGTCTCTGTCTGCAAACTCAAACTGTCTATCTCTGTCTCTCCAGACTATTTCTGTCTATCTCTGTCTCTCCAGACTCTTTCTGTCTATCTCTGTCTCTGTCTCTCCAGACTCTTTCTGTCTATCTCTGTCTCTCCAGACTCTTTCTGTCGATCTCTGTCTGCAGACTCTTTCTGTCTATCTCTGTCTCTGCAGACTCTTTCTGTCTATCTCTGTCTCTCCAGACTCTTTCTGTCTATCTCTGTCTCTGTCTCTCCAGACTCTTTCTGTCTATCTCTGTCTCTGCAGACTCTTTCTGTCTATCAATTCAATTCAATTCAATTTAATTCAAGGGCTTTATTGGCATGGGAAACATGTGTTAACATTGCCAAAGCAAGTGAGGTAGATCATATATAAAGTGAATATATAAAGTGAAATAAACTATAAAAATTAACAGTAAACATTACACATACAGAAGTTTCAAAACAATAAAGACATTACAAATATCATATTATATATTTATACAGTGTTTTAAAGAATGTACAAATGGTTAAAGGACACAAGATAAAATAAATAAGCATAAAAATGGGTTGTATTTACAATGGTGTTTGTTCTTCACTGGTTGCCCTTTTCTCGTGGCAACAGGTCACAAATCTTGCTGCTGTGATGGCACACTGTCGAATTTCACCCAGTAGATATGGGAGTTTATCAAAATTGGATTTGTTTTCGAATTCTTTATGGATCTGTGTAATCTGAGGGAAATATGTCTCTCTATATGGTCATACATTGGGCAGGAGGTTAGGAAGTGCAGCTCAGTTTCCACCTCATTTTGTGGGCAGTGAGCACATAGCCTGTCTTCTCTTGAGAGCCATGTCTGCCTACGGCGGCCTTTCTCAATAGCAAGGCTATGCTCACTGAATCTGTACATAGTCAAAGCTTTCCATAATTTTGGGTCAGTCACACTGGTCAGGTATTCTGCCGCTGTGTACTCTCTGTGTAGGGCGAAATAGCATTCTAGTTTGCTCTGTTTTTTTGTTAATTCTTTCCAATGTGTCAAGTAATTATCTTGAAATTTTCTCATGATTTGGTTGAGTCTAGTTGTGCTGCTGTCCTGGGGCTCTGTGGGGTGTGTTTGTGTTTGTGAACAGAGCCCCAGGACCAGCTTGCTTAGGGGACTCTTCTCCAGGTTCATCTCTCTGTAGGTGATGGCTTTGTTATGGAAGGTTTGGGAATCGCTTCCTTTTAGGTGGTTATAGAATTTAACGGCTCTTTTCTGGATTTTTATCATTAGTGGGTATCAGCCTAATTCTGCTCTGCGTGCATTATTTGGTGTTCTACGTTGTACATGGGGGATATTTTTGCAGAATTCTGCGTGCAGAGTCTCAATTTGGTATTTGTCCCATTTTGTGAAGTCTTGGTTGGTGAGCGGACCCCAGACCTCACAACCAGAAAGGGCAATGGGCTCTATGACTGATTCAAGTATTTTTAGCCAAATCCTAATTGATATGTGGAAATTTATGCCCTTCTTGCCTTGTCTCTCAGATCGTTCACAGCTTTGTGGAAGTTACCTGTGGCGCTGATGTTTAGGCCAAGGTATGTATAGTTTTTTGTGTGCTCTAGGGCAACAGTGTCTAGATGGAATTAGTATTTGTGGTCCTGGTGACTGGACCTTTTTTGGAACACCATTATTTTGGTCTTACTGAGATTTACTGTCAGGGCCCAGGTCTGACAGAATCTGTGCATAAGATCTAGGTGCTGCTGTAGGCCCTCCTTGGTTGGTGACAGAAGCACCAGATCATCAGCAAACAGCAGACATTTGACTTCGGATTCTAGTAGGGTGAGGCTGGGTGCTGCAGACATTTCTAGTGCCCGCGCCAATTCGTTAATATATATGTTGAAGAGGGTGGGGCTTAAGCTGCATCCCTGTCTCACCCCACGACCCTGTGTGAAGAAATGTGTGTGTTTTTTGCTAATTTTAACCGCACACTTGTTGTTTGTGTACATGGATTTTATAATGTCGTATATTTTACCCCCAACACCACTTTCCATCAGTTTGTATAGCAGACCCTCATGCCAAATTGAATTGAAGGCTTTTTTTATATCAACAAAGCATGAGAAGACTTTGCCTTTATTTTTGTTTGTTTGGTTGTCAATTAGGGTGTGCAGGGTGAATACATGGTCTGTTGTACGGTAATTTGGTAAAAAGCCAATTTGACATTTGCTCAGTACATTGTTTTCATTGAGGAAATGTACGAGTCTGCTGTTAATGATAATGCAGAGGATTTTCCCAAGGTTACTGTTGACGCATATTCCACGGTAGTTATTGGGGTCAAATTTGTCTCCACTTTTGTGGATTGGGGTGATCAGTCCTTGATTCCAAATATTGGGGAAGATGCCAGAGCTAAGGATGATGTTAAAGAGTTTTAGTATAGCCAATTGGAATGTGTTGTCTGTATATTTGATCATTTCATTGAGGATACCATCAACACCACAGGCCTTTTTGGGTTGGAGGGTTTTTATTTTGTCCTGTAACTCATTCAATGTAATTGGAGAATCCAGTGGGTTCTGGTAGTCTTTAATAGTTGATTCTAAGATCTGTATTTGATCATGTATATGTTTTTGCTCTTTATTCTTTGTTATAGAGCCAAAAAGATTGGAGAAGTGGTTTACCCATACATCTCCATTTTGGGTAGATAATCCTTCGTGTTGTTGTTTGTTTAGTGTTTTCCAATTTTCCCAATAGTGGTTAGAGTCTATGGATTCTTCAATTACATTGAGCTGATTTCTGACATGCTGTTCCTTCTTTTTCCGTAGTGTATTTCTGTATTGTTTTAGTGATTCACCATAGTGAAGGTGTAGACTCAGGTTTTCCATGTCTCTAAGTTTTTGGATGGACAGGTTTCTCAATTTCTTTCTTCAATTTTTGCATTCTTCATCAAACCATTTGTCTGTCTCTCCAGACTCTTTCTGTCAATCTCTGCCTCTGTCTCTCCAGACTCTTTCTGTCTATCTCTGTCTCTGCAGACTCTTTCTGTCGATCTCTGCCTCTGTCTCTCCAGACCCTTTCTGTCTATCTCTGTCTCTCCAGACTCTTTCTGTCGATCTCTGCCTCTGTCTCTCCAGACTCTTTCTGTATATCTCTGTCTCTCCAGACTCTTTCTGTCGATCTCTGCCTCTGTCTCTCCAGACTCTTTCTGTATATCTCTGTCTCTGTCTCTCCAGACTCATTCTGTCTATCTCTGTCTCTCCAGACTCTTTCTGTCTATATCTGTCTCTCCAGACTCTTTCTGTCTATCTCTGTCTCTCCAGACTCTTTCTGACTATCTCTGTTTCTCCAGACTCTTTCTGTCTATCTCTGTCTCTCCAGACTCTTTCTGTCTATCTCTGTCTCTCCAGACTCTTTCTGTCTATCTCTGTCTCTCCAGACTCTTTCTGTCTATCTCTGTCTCTCCAGACTCTTTCTGACTATCTCTGTCTCTCCAGACTCTTTCTGTCTATCTCTGTCTCTCCAGACTCTTTCTGTCTATCTCTGTCTCTCCAGACTCTTTCTGTCTATCTCTGTCTCTCCAGACTCGTTCTGTCTATCTCTGTCTCTCCAGACTCTTTCTGTCTATCTCTGTCTCTCCAGACTCTTTCTGTCTATCTCTGTCTCTCCAGACTCTTTCTGTATATCTCTGTCTCTCCAGACTCGTTCTGTCTATCTCTGTCTCTCCAGACTCTTTCTGTCTATCTCTGTCTCTCCAGACTCTTTCTGTCTATCTCTGTCTCTCCAGACTCTTTCTGTCTATCTCTGTCTCTCCAGACTCTTTCTGTCTATCTCTGTCTCTCCATACTCTTTCTGTCTATCTCTGTCTCTCCAGACTCTTTCTGTCTATCTCTGTCTCTCCAGACTCTTTCTGTCTATCTCTGTCTCTCCAGACTCTTTCTGTCTATCTCTGTCTCTCCAGACCCTTTCTGTCTATCTCTGTCTCTCCAGACTCTTTCTGTCTATCTCTGTCTCTGCAGACTCTTTCTTTCTATCTCTGGCCTTTTATCAATTAGATTTGCTCACCTCCTGCGTCCTCTCTCACATCCTGCGCCCTCTCTCCTCCATCCTCTCTCACCTTCTTTTGAAAAAGGTCAAAGTGAATCGAGGTGAGATGGCGAGGAGAGTGACTGTGAGCAAATTATCTTTACAGGGGTGATCCCAAAATAAATGATCTTTAGAGGGGTGATCCCAAAATAATTTTCCTTAGAGAGGTGGATCCTGAAATAAATTACCTTAGAGGGGGGATCCCAAAATACATTTTCTTTAGAAGGGTGGATCCCAAAATAAATGATCTTTAGAGGGGTGATCCCAAAATAAATGTACTTCAGAGGGGGGATCCTAAAATAAATTAACTTTAGAGGTGTGGATCCCAAAATAAATGACCTTTAGAGGTGTGGATCCCAAAATAAATGACCTTTAGAGGGGTGGATCCCAAAATAAATTATCTTTAGAGGGGTGGATCCCGAAATAAATTATCTTTAGAGGGGTGGATCCCAAAATAAATGACCTTTTAGAGGGGTGGATCCCAAAATAAATTACCTTTAGAGGGGTGGATCCCAAAATAAATGACCTTTAAGAGGGGTGGATCCCAAAATAAATGACCTTTAGAGGGTTGGATCCCAAAATAAACATGGAAAGTGATCAAAACAAATGTGCAAGACATTTTATAGATAACACAATAAGTAGCAAATTGCTTTTAATAAACATGTGCATGTTTTTCTCCTCTGACAACACTTAAGCTACACTTGTGTTTCCTCACCAAAGAAAAACTATAGAGGAGAGGAGGACACTCTTCTGTTAGCCTACTAACAAATTGACACACTCGTCGACCACTCAACCACTTGAGTGGAGGAGAAAGTATGAGAAAACCCCTCTATTTTTCTTTATCTCTCCAGATTATTTGTCTGTCTGTCTGTCTGTCTGTCTGTCTGTCTGTCTGTCTGTCTGTCTGTCTGTCTGTCTGTCTCTCTCTCTGTCTCTCTCTCTCTGTCTCTCTCTCTCTGTCTCTCTCTCTCTGTCTCTGTCTCTCTGTCTCTCTCTCCTTCTCTCTCTCTCTCTCTCTCTCTCTCTCTCTCTCTCCCTCTCTCTCTCTCCTTCTGTCTATCTCTGTCTCTATTTATCTCTCCAGACTCCTGCCACACACAGGAAGTGAAAGTGAGGCTTCCTCTTCCTCTATGTAGTAATAAAGGGAACATAGCCTTGGGGTGGAGGGGTCTCTCAGCATCCTCTTCCTCTATGTAGTACTGGAGGGAACACAGCCTTGGGGTGGGGTTGGGGGGGGGGGTTCTCACGTGAGGATCAGCGTAAGTGGACAGATTGAAACTGAAATTAGTGCCAAAATGACTGTCACACATACACACTGGTTCTCACTAGTTTAACACTGGTCCAAATCTGAGGTCAAGGGCAAACCATTCAGTCATAAGAGGATATATTTCCAGTTTGGTGTTCTATGCTGGTTGAATGATGGTGTTCGGTGCTTACAATTGAAGCTTACAATTAAACCTTATATATTCCTTGACACACACCTCTTCTTTTGAACACACACACACACATGCATGTAATCACACACAAACACACACACACACGCACTCACGCACGCACGCACGCACACACACACACACACACACACACACACACACACACACACACACACACACACACACACACACACACACACACACACACACACACACACACACACACACACACACACACACCACACACACACGCAGGGTGCGTCTATTCAGTAAAAGGACACCATGGCTGTGTTTAATTATATTCCATCACCTCTCCCTCTGTAATAGGACACACAGATAGCATTCCATCACCTCTCCCTCTGTAATAGGACACACAGATAGCATTCCATCACCTCTCCCTCTGTAATAGGACACACAGATAGCATTCCATCACCTCTCCCTCTGTAATAGGACACACAGATAGCATTCCATCACCTCTCCCTCTGTAATAGGACACACAGATAGCATTCCATCACCTCTCCCTCTGTAATAGGACACATAGCTAGCATTCCATTATTCAGCAAAAAAATAAAATGATCATAGTATATAATGTAGGGTGCAGAGACTACCAATCAGAATCCTTCTGGACTGGTCAGAACCTGATCTCACAAAACCAGCTGACAAAAATGTGATCTACTTTATTTCTGAAACTTCAACTTCCCTTTTTTATTTTAAGTCCAGTCATTCCAATGAACTGTCCTCCACCCCTCCTTGGTTCTCCTCTCATCTAACAATTTCTGCTTTGTCACTCTTTCTAGTTGTTCATATGCTCCCCTCCTCCTCTGGTCCCTCTCCCTGTCCTGTGAGAACCGGTCTGGAGAAACACACAAATGTGCTCAGCAATTATTTTTTAATTTCCACTGAAACTACAGTCTGGGGACGGTGAGCACGAGTTTCGATGTGGTAACGTCCGTTAACGGTCGTGCGTCTCCTGGTGAGTCAGTACGACAAATAGAGGAAGAGGTCAGAAGAAGATGAAACAAAGGAGAAGACTGACAACGGACAAGGCCTCCCTAATTTAGATTCAGAAAAAATTGTCTGGTTCTACGTACATATGTGTAAATGTATCTTGCATGTGTAGACATACAGACGTAGAAACCAGACTGTCAGATGTTAATGTGGGTCAGAAAAGTAGTTGGTAAACCAGGCGAGCGAGGCAGTCATTTGAGAAACCAAGGCTGTCGAGTCTGCCAATAAGAATGTTGAGATTAACAGAGTCGAAAGCCTTGGCCAGGTCGATGAATACGGCTGCACAGTAATGTCTCTTATCGATGGCGGTTATGATGTCGTTTAGAACCTTGAGCGTAGCTGAGGTGCACCCATGACCAGCTCTGAAACCAGATTGCATAGCGGAGAAGGTATGGTGGGATTCGAAATGGTCAGTAATCTGTTTGTTAACTTGGCTTTCGAAGACCTTAGAAAGACAGGGTAGGATAGATATAGGTCTGTAGCAGTTTGTGTCTATAGTGTCACCCAGCTTTCCAATCTTTGGGAATCTCAGACGATACGAAAGAGAGGTTAAAGAGGCTAGTAATAGGGGTTGCAACAATTTCGGCAGATAATTTTAGAAAGAGAGGGTCCAGATTGTCTAGCCCGGCTGATTTGTAGGGGTCCAGATTTTGCAGCTCTTTCAGAACATCGGCTATCTGGATTTGGGTAAAGGAGAAATGGTGGGGGCTTTGGCGGGTTGCTGTGGAGGGTGTCGGGCAGTTGACCGGGGTAGGGGTAGCCATGTGGAAAGCATGGCCAGCCGTAGAGAAATGCTTATTGAAATTCTCAATTATAGTGGATTTTTCGGTGGTGACAATGTTTCCTAGCCTCAGAGCAGTGGGCAGCTGGGAAGACATGTTCTTATTCTCCATGGACTTTACAGTGTCCCTGAACTTTTTTGAGATAGTACTACAGGATGCAAATTTCTGTTTGAGAAAGCTTGCCTTAGCTTTTCTAACTGCCTGTGTATATTTGTTCCTAACTTCCCTGAAAATGCATGCTATTCAACCGATCCCTGCCCGCACCTGCTCGCCCGTCCAGCATCACTACTCTGGATGGTTCTGACTTAGAATACGTGGACAACTACAAATAACTAGGTGTCTGGTTAGACTGTAAACTCTCCTTCCAGGCTCACATTAAGCATCTCCAATCCTCAATTAAATCTAGAATTGGCTTCCTATATTGCCACAAAGCATCCTTCACTCATGCTGCCAAACATACCCTCGTAAAACTGACCATCCTACCGATCCTCGACTTCGGTGATGTCATCTATAAAATAGCCTACAACACTCTACTCAACAAACATGATGTGGTCTATCACAGTGTCATCCATTTTGTCACCAAAGCCCCATATACTACCCACCATTGCAACCTGTATGCTCTCGTTGGTTGGCCCTCGCTTCATACTCGTCGCCAAACCCACTGGCTACAGGTTATCTACAAGTCTCTGCTGGTAAAGCCCCGCCTTATCTCAGCTCACTGGTCACCATAGCAGCACCCACTCGTAGGAAACGCTCCAGCAGGTATATCTCACTGGTCATCCTCAAAACCAATTCCTCCTTTGGTCGTCTTTCCTTCCAGTTCTCTGCTGCCAATGACTGGAACGAATTGCAAAAATCTCTGAAGTTGGAGACTCATATCTCCCTCACTAGCTTTAAGCACAAGCTGTCAGAGCAGCTCACCTGCTCGCCCATCTGTAAACAGCGCATCTATCTACCTACCTCATCCC